>NC_081850.1:26063177-26368187 GCF_963259705.1 Myotis daubentonii | reverse complement strand
CACACACACACACACACACATATTTACTTCAGAGAGGAAGAGGGAGAGAGAGATAGAAACATTAATGATGAGAATCATTGATTGTTTGCCTCCTGCACACCCCACACTGGGGATCAAGCCTGCAACCTGGGCATGTGCCCTGACCAGGAATCCAACTGTGAACTCCTAGTTCATTAGGTAAACACTCAGCCACTGAGCCACACTGACCAGGCAAGTCTGTATCTTTTTAGATGAAACCGCAAGAACAGAACCCTCTGGGGCTACCTAATGAGAAGGCATTACAGTTCCCTTAAGAGAAATGGATTCTTGGGGAGAAAAGATTTTGTGTAACAGTCCCCCAGAAGGTCAGGTAAGTGATGCTGCTGAAGAACTAGCAAATAACAACAGTAAGAAAAGATGAGCTTAGACGCTCGCATTCATGGTGTTTTAGGTAGACCACAATACTTGCCTACTCCCACTTTCCTTCACAAAATAATACCTGATTTTTTTATTTCCACCGAATTCATTTGTATACTTGCTCTTTGCTTTCATCCCCAAAAGTACTCTCATTTTGAAAACTTTGATGAGAAAATGAACGTTTTGGGGTTGGCTTGGATGTTCACTATATGCTGAAAATCGGGAAAGTGACATGAAATAAAAGACCCCCCGTTTTGAAACTGGAAAACTGGTTCCCTATCTGCCTTGAGTTAGCTGTGAGACCACTTCCTGTGGAAATCCACTTCCTGTCTCTGCACCTCCATGTTTTCATTTATGACAGGAGGACCCTGGCCTCGGTGACCTGCACACTCCCTCCTAACTGCAAATTATGACTTCGTAAGCTCCGTCCTTGCACGCCCAAGGCTCATTCAAATGACTTCAGGAATGTAAAAATAAGAGAGACATGTCCAAGCCCCCTCCCCAGATTTCCTAATCTAATTTATATAGGGTGGGACCTGGCCCTGGGGAGTTTGAAGACTCCCAGATGGTTGGAATGTGCAGCCAGGGTTGCTGACCACTGCCTCACCAACCAGCTTAGGCCTCCCATTTCTCAGCCCTTGTTCAGAATCTCTAACACCCTGTGCAATCGTCTGAATCATCCAATTTAGCATTCCTTTTCCCAGCTAGCTTCTGTTTTCCTTCCCAGATTGTTAATGTCTTTTTCTGTGTTGATCACTGAGCCAACCGCTGCTCACGGCAGGTTCTGGAAATATTTCTGAAAACTGAACCTTTTTATTGTCCATGTTCTTGAATTGCAAAATATGTGTAAGTGTTGATTTTATACATGAGGTTAGGTTTGCTTGGGTTTCTATCCTGTCTCAAAACCACCACAACTTATTGTAGTTAGTCTATTACTGAGATGTCTGTGCTAGACTGTGAACTCCATGAAAGCAGGGGCCACCCCATTAACCTTTGTAATCCCTACCACTTACTACCTAGTCAGACCAAGAGAGGCATGGAATAAATCCCCACTGAATGAATAACTGAGTGCAGGAATAAGTGCTTGGATAAATGCATTTAAATTCATACCAGTGTATTGACTTGGCCATGGAAAGGGAGTATACAGTCATCTGTATCCTGAAGTGGTGTGTGTGTGTGTGTGTGTGTGCATGGGCATACATGCGCATGTGTGTGCATGTACATGGGTGTATGTGCATGCATGTGTCTATATGCATGTCGATTTCAGATGCACCATCACTGCAAGCATTCTTAAGAGGATCCAAAACTTGCTGAGTATTCGAAAGGATCCCTCAGCACCTCTTGGTTCTGCACAGCTGGTAGCTCTGCTCTCCGTAGCTATAGTCATGGGAAATATGGTATTAATACTGAGTGAACAGATGGTGTAGGGTGTGTTACTTAAGACAGTTTTGCCAGGAGGTAAATTTATGCTTTATAAATGCACTTCAAAACTATGCTATTTGATTTAATCACTTAATGCAAAGACAGCTGCATACTATATTTGCCTTAACTGCAGTTATATGGGTTATCTGCCAATCTGTTAATTATAGTATTTTGAAAGGCTTCAGGAAAACAACAGTAATTATACAGATTGGGGTGGGGGGGGGAACATTTTTGAAGCCTAAATTCAGACATTCATTCCCAGCTAACAAAAAACTTATTGAAGATTTAGAAAACCTGTTAGGAAAGTGGGAGTGGATGTGATGGTTTTCCTTCTCAAGGGGCTTATGTGTGTCCTCATTCTGCATTCATGACAGTGGGCAACTGCGGGGAGATGGGGACAGAGGTGTGCTCCCACTGGACACGGCTCCAGCCCCTCCTGAGGTCTCTGAGCCAACTGTTCAACTCCTTCAAATTACAAAGAGGAGGAGGAAGGCGAGGAGGATGAAAAAGAGGACGAGGAGGGTCTGCTTTAATTATAAGCACAGTTTTTAATACTTTCCCATAACCTGCTTGCTCCCTGAGCTCTCACTACCGACCTTTTCTCTGTGAAACAGTTGCAGTAATTATTAAGCAGATTGAACTGGTACTTTATCAAGGAAGGGTGGGGGTAGTCTGACAGCTTCCTTTTCTTGCCAGCTCCTAGATGCCACATTTGCAGAAGTCTGACCCATTTCCCCTATCCTCTGGGAGTTCACGTTCAATGCATTTCATTGCCATTTTGAGAACAAGATTCCTGTGGGCAGCGGTACTAGGTGGGATAAAAGGCTGTACATCAGAGAATTCTGGAAAGAGTATTAGATTGCCTGGTCTAACACTCTCATTTGACCAGTGAGGAAACTGGGGATCCAAGTCCCTTAATTCATTCACTTTCCCAAATTAGTTAAGAAAAACGGGGACTGTGACCAGGGAACCTCTTTTATCCGCTTAGGCCCTTTTAAAATGAACCCTGCTGCCTATGTAGAGGCTATAAAGCAACAATAATGAAACAGAAAGAGCAGAGAGGGTATTTCCTGTCCTGTGTCTAAAGGAGAAGCCGGTAATGCCAACAGGAGTTGTCCTAATTGGCTGCCTAGGGCCTCCATGTTCCACAGCTTCCAGCGCTACCCACACTGGGAACGGTGCCCCGTGGAACTGTGCAACCCAGCCCGGAGGCTGCCAGGCACTGAACCCAAGGACTTTCCCAACATTAACACTGCTAACCCCTGGCGGTGCCAACATCATTCCATGCACTCCACTGAGAGGGAAAGCAGCTCTCAGAGGTTAACGTGCTGGTGTCACCCAGATGATTTCTCGTGGAGTCTAATCCTCAGACTTGGAATTACTGGATCAAAAGGTATTGCCTTCCCAGGAAAACATTGGTGTTCCTGACATCCTCCCCCCCAAGTGGACTAAAAGTACTTACTCCCATTCTCCGAGGCCCTAGTACTGTGTCTGCTCTCCCCAGGCGAGTAGTTTTGTGACTTGTGACTCCCAGGCACAGCCGTTCATCTGACCAACGTCTTCACAGCCAGGTTTTCTGCAACATTCAACAAACCTCAACTGAGAAACGGACAGGAGCTTAGGCCAGGTCCCCAGAGCAGCCATTTCCAGGTGGTCCTGGTCATGCTGGCACACAGGTGCCCAGCCAACCTAGAGGAGTATCATTTTTTCTCACTTCTTGTGTTAGGGGAAGGAAAGGCCAATGCCAAGGTGGGCAGGTGGAGGAGGAACTGGAGAGGGATGGCTTGGATCACGACCCTTCTTAAATCATATTCACCTCATGATAACCGCACCTAAGCTATGAAGGAGCTGGGAGGTACTTGCATCTTCAGTGGCTCCTAGTACTTCCATTTCCTTGCGGCTCTTTAGATCAAAATTGTGAAACTGGCAAGTTATCTGAGTCTTCACGTTTCAGCTTTGATCCACTTTGATATAAAAAGGCAAGTGTTTTATTAAAATTTTAAAATGCATACCTATGTTTGATCACAATTTTCTTATGTTTCAGGCAATATTTTTATTACTATTCTTTGGCTGCTGCTTTCTCTAAGAAGTTCCTTTTCTGACTTTTTGCCATATCTCAAAAAAAAAAAATTAGTCATCTTTGAACGAAATAAGTGTATTCTCTACCCAGTTAAAGAAGTTCATACATAGCAGGCCAGCATTCCAAAATAGGAGAAATTCTTTCTGGTTTATACTGGGTATGGCACAGGATTGTGTGTGTGTGTGTGTGTGTATGTGTGTGTGTGTGTGTGTACTCTTTGTGGTATAAAACAGCTATGAGCAAAGTTTCTGCCACTAGCCCAATTACCCATTCCTCTCCTTCCAAAGAATGCATTGTTCCTAGGAGGTTGTGCAAACTCGGGGGAATTCCAGCTTTTTAGAGATTCACAGCCCCACATAAAAAATCTAGGTGTCTCCTGGCATCCTCATTTAACCAGCACTGCACCTGGCAATCCTTTTCTTAGATACTGTGATTTAAAGTAGAAAGAAAAATCTCCCACTGTCATCAAAGTTATAACCTGTGTTTGCATCTGCCATTATCACTGCTGCTTTGGAGAGATTTCTGAAACAAGGGAGCAAAACCAACTTCATTCAAACGTCTACAAAATGGAAGCCTTCTCTTTTATAAATCACTTGTGTTTTCCTTGTATTTCATTTCATTTTTTAAAATCTAGTAAGTTTTACTTTTTAAATACAGAAAAAAACCCCAGGCCCACTCAAATGTAGCCAACTGATCTTTAGGAAAAATAAAAAAAGGCAATTTAATAGAAATAGGATAGTCTTTCAATAAATAGCTGGAACAATGGCACGCTCATATGCAAAAATATGAATCCAAACACAGACCCTGCATCTTTCACAAAACATAACTCAAAAGGGGTCATAATCCGAAGTGAAAAATGCAAAACTATATAATTCCTAGAAGATAACATAAGAGAACTTCTAGATGATCTTCAGTTTTGGAGTTTTTAGATGCAACACTGAAAATATAAAAAAAATAAGTTGGATTTTACTAAGAAAAACTTCTGTTTTCTGAAAGATACTGTCAAGTGAATGAAAGACAAGGCATACATATAATTGGAGGAAGTATCTGCAAAATATTTATCTGAAGAGTTACTTGTGTACAACAGACACAAACTTTAAAAATTCCACAATAAGAAAACAACCCAATTTAAAAATGGGCAAAAGGTGCCTGAATAGATATCTCACCAAAGAAGATATACATGTGGGAAATAAGCATGTAAGAATACTCTAAACATCACATCACATAAGAGAAGTTGTAAATTAAATCAACAATGAGATATACTACACACTTACCAGAATGGCTAAAATCCAAAACACTGACACCACCAAATGCTGGTGAGGGTGCAGAGCCACTGGAACTCTCCTCCACTCCTGGTGGGGACACAAACCGCCACAAGCATTGTGCAAGAAAGTCTGGCAGTTTCTCACAAAACTAAACTTACCCTTTTCCCTAGCCAGTTTGGCTCAGTGGATAGAGTGTCAGCCTGTGGACTGAAGGGTCCCAGGTTCGATTCCAGTTAAGGGCACATGTCCAGGTTTTGGACGCGATCCCCAGTAGTGGGTGTGCAGGAGGCAGCCAATCAATGATTTTCTCTCATCATTGATATTTTTCTCTCTCTCTCTCTTCCTCTCCCTTCCTCTCTAAAATCAATTATTTATATATATATATATATATATATATATATATATATATATATATATATATATATATATATTCATTTCATTTTATAAAACAATATATATTATTGTATTTCATTTCATTTTTTAAAATCTAGTAAGTTTTACTTTTTAAATACAGAAAAAAAGAAACCCAGACCCACTCAAATGTAGCCAACTGATCTTTAGGAGAAACAAACAAAGGGAATTTAATAGAAATAGGATAGTCTTTCAACAAATAGCTGGAACAATGGCAGATATTTAAATTGGGTTGTTTTCTTATTGTGGAATTTTTAAAGGTTGTGTCTATTGTACACAACTCTTCAGATGAATATTTTGCAGATACTTCCATATGTATATTTTTAAACACATGACCCAGCATTCATACCCATTTGAGTTAAAAACTTAATGCCCACATACAAGCTTGCACATGTTAGGCAGCTTCGTTCATAATTACCAAAAACTAGAAGAAATCGAGAAGCCCCTTAATATGTGATTGACAAATAAACTGGTACATTCATATAATGGACTGTTATTCTGTGATAAAATAACTAAGCTATTGAGACATGAAAACCATGAAGGAATTTATTCTCTTTAGATAGATAGGAAATTATATGACATTCTACAAAAGGCAGAACCATCAAAGCAGTAAAAAGGTGAGCGGTTGCCAGGGGGAGGAGGGAGATGAACAGGGGAAGCACAGTGGATTTTGGGTGTTGGAACTATTTTGATGGTGCTGTAATGGCAGGTAAATGGCATTATGCCTTTGTCAAAACCCATAAGCTGTGCAACGTCATGCGTGAACCTTGATGTAAAGTAGGACTTTAGTTACTGGTAATGTATTGATATTGGTTCATTAATCATAGCAAATACAGCACATCAGTGCAAGATATTCATAAGGACAATTGTCTTAGGTTGGGAGGAGGGATATATGGGAACTCTGTCCTATGCACTCAAATAGAAAAAAAACTTTAAACATCACATTTATTTTAAGAGGCCAGAACTTTGGGATGTGATGATATCATTTATGAAATGATTTGGAAACTCCTTTTTCAGATAACCTTAACAAACTGTGATAAGAAGCAAAAGTTATTTTTTTCTTAGAGTTTCTGAAATAATCAAGTCATTAGAAGGTGACATAAGTGAAAAATTTATTTAAACACCTTTCTAAATTTTTGTTTATAAATACAATTTCAATTTTAAAAACTGAAATTAAATATGTTTATGGCATGACCTATTTGTGAAAGATGGATTCCAGAAAGGTTATGAGCAATGACAGTGTTATTAGCATGTTGCATCATTTCTCAAGATGTTGATGTGGAAGACTGCCTTCATTTAGATGTCCAAATACTGATTTTAATAAAATCTTTTAGAAATGTTAATCTACTCCCTCATGCACACACACACACACAAAAATAAGGAAACAATGGTTAAGAGAGATGAGGGGCCAGGAAACAGGACCCTGATGGGAGAGATGGGTGAGAAGAGAAGAAATGCATGGGACCACAGGTGGAGTATGGAAAAGGGAAGGAACGCCTGTTGGTTTGTAAGGCATCTTATCTCTGGTGGAATACATAGTGTTAGAACTAGGTCAACATTAAATTTATAATATTCATACATTATTTACTTATAGAATACAAATGACACTCTCCTATAAATTACATTTTGTGAAACAATTCTGGAGTGATCCCCGCTACTGCTCAGCATGGCTCTTCTTTCTCAAAGATTCTTCTCACACAGAGCCACACCCGCTGTACTTTAAGTTGCCCTAGAGTGCCTCTTAAGACTTTACACAGAGAACCTTCTGGTAAGTGATTTAGAAATGGATCAAGTAAACAAAGAATATCGGTTTCCAGTGCATGCCATGGCTGTCAGAAGCACAGCTGGAGCAGGGAGCTCCGAATGCAGCTTCCGTCTGAGCAACTTAAGTCTCTCCTTGCGCGGGAATAGTGGAAAGGATGCCACTGAGAGCCATACCCCTTTTGGTCCCAACAAGGTTCCTTATCCCAATGGAATCCCATCAGATTCTTGCGAATATAACGTATATCAACAATTCTGAATTCTCTACAGACTACAGAGACCTAAGTATACTACTAACACTTATACTCACTTAGCTCTACCTGATTATTTTTCCTATCATAGTTCCCCAATTAAATAGTAAATTCCTTAAAGTCAGGAAATATGTGTCTTCTATTTTTGGCTCCTAACACCACTCTTAATTGAAACACAGGGTGTGCTGAAGAAATGTTTAATTAAATTTTTAAAACTTTCACATAGATTTCATTCACACCGAAGTAAATATATTCAAAAGCATATGTGGTACGGGATGTAAATTTGTTGTGCTTCTCCCTTTCCTTCTTGAAAGGATTATTCTTGTTCTAAAATCAATTTCAAAACTATATGTTAAAATAAACATAACTGCCTTTCATTTTTATTTTCTCCAAGGTTATTGCAAATCCTCTCATATTAATATCATGTGCTATCACTGTACACTTACCTACAAGCTCAGGGATATGTGAAGATAGCTATTATAATACATGAGCATGTGGATTTTTAGAATTTCTCTAGACTCTGTCTATATGAGTACTTAGATGTACTTTTTATTCAGCATTGATTCATATTTTGACATATGTGTGAATATATCTAGAAATAAAACAAAATCTGGCCAAGACATAAAACAGACTTTTGATAGAACTGTTGCCTTTCCACAATACAACTTACACAGAAATGGTTGAAAATGAAATCCTCGTTGCAGGCTTTCAACTTCCAGCCATGTTAACGTAACTGGGGTCAGACTTGTCATCTTGCTGTTCAAGGAAAATAACCTGCAAACTGGTCAAAATATCAGATAAAAGTATATTCAGGTGGTGGAATACAGGCAGTACCAGACAGTGATCCAGGAGGAGAAAATAATTGTGATGATTCCTATAACTCATCCTGATGATAAAAGCCTGAAGATTTGTTTTTGAAATCCTCAGCGAGGAGAGAGAGAGAGAGAGAGAGAGAGAGAGAGAGAGAGAGAGAGAGAGAGAGAGAGAGAGAGAAACATTGATTGGTTGCCTTCTGTATACTCCCTGACTGAAGATCAAACCCCACAGTCCAGGTATGTGCCCTGACTGAGTATTGAACCTGCAACCATTCAGTGCATGGGGCAACACTCAAGCAACTGAGACACTCTGGCCAAAGTCTGAAGAACTTTTTAAAGGACCATAGTGCAGGTAAACAGAACTCAAGCAGAACTCAGACAACAAATTTGGAGTTTGGGGAGGCCAGAAAAACTTGAATTTTCATGCAGAGACACAGGACTATCCAGAAAATATCTCCAGAAATCTGAATAGGGGTTCCTGAACATAATATTGCACATAATATGGCATAGGATAAAACTCCACAAGGAAACCACTGGAATCCTGTAACATGAAGAGTTCTCAGAGCTCCCACAGGGCTGGGCGTGTATTTACAGTCTGTCAGAGTAGAGTCCTTGTTGAAAATGCAGGGTATTCAAAATGGACACTTAAAAATGTATGCCTTAGTCGTACAGTTAAACTAGCTGTAGAGTAAAAGCTATTCTAGACCTGCCCTAATATTGCTTAAAAGCAAGACTCCAAGGTATCAAGCTGATGTGTAAGTTATATAACTACCTCTCAGAATAAAACTCAAAAAAATATTTATATAAATACAAAAACTATCCAGCACCTCACAAAATAACATTCACAATGTTTGACATCCAACCCAAACTGAAGGGTAGGGAAACATGACCTATAATGAGATTGATCAATCCATAAACACTGCTCAGAATTGACACAGAGAAGAAAGAATTTTAAAATATTAAAAGAGCACTAGTAAACTAAGGGACAAATTAGAGCACCTCATGCCAATGGTCTAACCGGAGTCCCTGAAAGAGAGAACAAGTGAGAAAGCATTTTTGAATAAATAATGGCTAAAACATTATTTAAATTTGTTTAAAATTATAAACTTACAGATCCACGAACCTCTAGTGTAAGAAACATTAACAGTATTTCTCAACACCAGTAGTAAAGAAAAACATCTAAGAAGCAGTCAAAGAAAAAAAAAGCACATTCTGTACACAGGAACAAAGATAAAAATGACAGCAGATATCTTATCAAAATCGATGTACATGAGAAAAGAGTAGGATAAGTTCTTTAAAATAGTAAAAGGGAAAAAAAAAACCTTTGCAAACTTAGAATTTTATATCCAGTAAAAAATATCTTTTTATTTTTTAAATAAAAAGGGACCATTGGGATGGTCCCTCAGTCCAGCCTGCCCCCTCAGGGGATGTCCTACTGATGGCTTAGGCCCACTCCCTGCTCCCCTTGGGGAGCAGGCCTAAGCCACAGTCTGGCCTCCCTTTGTGGGAGGTGACCGGGCTGATCAGGGGAAGGCACCAGCCCCATCACCCCACTGCTTCAGCCATTGCCAGTCACTGCAGCCACCAAGGTGTTTTCATCAACACGGACTCCAGTCCCTTCACCATGAAAAAATGACAACTTTCTTTAGGCATTTTCAAGATGTGTCTTTCATAGGATATGACATTTCTTTGTTATTTTTTAAAATTATCACCTGAGGATATGTTTCCATTGATTTTTAGAGAATGTGGAAGAGAAAGGGAAAGAGAGAAACATCAAAGTGACAGGAACACTTTGGTTGCCTCCTGAATGAGCCCTGACCTGGGCCCAGGCCAGGGAGGAGCCTGCAACCTAGGTATATGCCCTTGGTCAGAATTGAACCCAGCCCCTGTGGTCAGTAGGCTGAGGAATTATCCACTGAGCAAAATTGGCTAGGGCAGGATATGACACTTCTTAGCTCTCAAGCAGCGGACCTTCATTTTTTTTCTCCAGGAGTGAGGTGGAAAAACCCTGTATCACCTTCTTGGATTCTTATTACCCAAGTTACTAAGAATATTACCAGTGGCATACAGGGAGCTTAGCCAATGAGCAGTCAGAAAAGGTGTTTCCTCTGTAGTTCACACCAATCCCCAGTTCGGCCCCTGCCCAGGCCTAAGGCCTCTGGCCAGGCATTAGGAATGGGCAGGGGACCCTCAACCTGCTCTGATTGCCAGCTCTGCCCCTGCCCAGGCCTCAAGCCTCTGGTGGAGCCTTAGGCCTGGGCAGGGGACCCCCAGCCTGCTCTGATAGCAGGCTCTGCCCCTGCCCAGGCCTCTGGCCCAGTGTTAGGCCTGGGCAAGGGACCCCCAGCCCCGTGTGATCGCTGACTCCACCCCTGCCAAGGCCTCAGGCCTCTGGCCCAGCATTAGGCCTGGGCAGAGGACCCCCAGCCCCCTCCGATTGACAGCTCTGCCCCTTCCCAGGCCTCAGGCCTCTGGCCAGGGTGTTAGGCCTGGGCAGGGGACCTCCATCCCGCTCTGATCACCTACCCAGGCCTAAGTCCTCTGGCCAGGGCATTAGGCCTGGGCAGGGGACCCCCAGCCCCATGCGATCACTGGCAGGGGCCCCCCCTCACCTCTGATTGCAGGCTCAGGCCCTTCCTAGGCTGCTCAGGGCCCACATGGGGCTTACCTTGGAGTGACCTGGGTGCCCTATGATGTTTCCTGTACCCAGGCTACTGGTGCCTAGTATGCAAATTAACTGCCTAACTGCCATCTGAGTTGGGTTAATTTGCATATCTGCTCCTGATTGGCTGGTGGCTGTGGTTGGTGGGCGTGGCTGGTGGGTGTAGGGAAGGTATGGTCAATTTGCATGTTTCTCTTTTATTAGATTAGATCTTTATATATAAATTATATATAAAGATATAAAGATATATGTGTGTGTGTGTGTGTATATATATACATATATATATATATATATATATATATATATATATATATATAAAATTTATTAGAGACCTGATGCACTAAGATTCATGCAAGAATGGGCTTTCCTTCCCCTGGTTGCTGGCACCGCCTTTGCTCCGGCCAGAGCTGCCTTTCCACCTTCCCACACTGCCCAGAGGTCCCCAGCTGTCTGGCGCCTGTATATGCAAATTAACCCACTATCTTTGTTGGGTTAATCTGCATACTCACTCCTGATTGGCTGGTAGGGGGTCATGAAGGTATGGTGAATTTGCATCTTTCTTTTTTATTAGTGTGTATATATATACACACATATATATACTTCTCTTATGATGCTACAATTCTAATGTAGGTTTTAACCAAGAGAAATAAAAACATTATATGTATTCAACAACTTTGTCATGAATTTTCTTAGTATCTTTATTCATAACAGTTGAAAACTAAAAACGAGTATCTATCACAGTGGTATGAATGAATAAACTGTGGATATCTGACAGATGGAATACTACTCAGATATGAACTACTGCTCCATACGACACAGATGACCTCACAACCAGGCTGAGCAAAAGATGCCAATACAAAGAAAATACATACTTTACATGATTTTATTCATATGGAATTTTAATAAAGAAAAACCAATCCGCAGTGACAGAAAGCAGGCCAGGGACTGCCTGTGATGAGTATGGTAATTGAGGGGAGGGGAACTTGGAAAAACACACAATCAAATTTTGGGGGATAGTGGAAATAAGTGACAAACAGATTAGGCAGAACATTTTGATTTCCTACAGATAAATCTGGTACATTTTATTTATAAATTATGCCTTATTAAAGATTATTTTGGTTACAGTTGGTTCTCCTGATCAGAGAACCCATTCATTAGTGAGATTTACACAATTTTCTATAGTTAATGTAGCTCAATTTGTCCTTTACTTAAAAAAAAAAAAAAAAAGAATGGGCATCAAAGAAAGAATAAAAAGTGTTCTGAGAGATATATGAGCTTGCTTTCAGAACAATCATTTATATAACTGAGATTAAAATGTAACCGGCCTTTTCAGCTGAGGCATAGAAAGATCTGGGCTGCTGGAACTTGTTCTCCTGCTCTATTAAACAGCTGCAATATCACTGGCACTTATTAGGCATAAACCTCAGCGCAACCCTCCTGTTTAAAGACTTGAGCAGAACAGCTGCATTCTGAGCTTTAATGATGCAGTTGAGGGCATGGTAGAGTCTGTAGGTGCAAGAAAGCTGTGCAATTTTCTCATTAGTAACAATGACCCTTTAATTTGGCCTTGTGAGTCTCACTCTGTCCTATTTAAACTGTGAGACCTAAAGCAACAATTTGCCTATCTCTGTGCTCAGCAAACCGCGGCTCACAAGCCACATGCGGCTCTTTGGTCCCTTGAGTGTGGCTCTTCCACAAAATACCACATGCGGGTGCGCACATACAGTGCGATTGAAACTTCGTGGCCCACGCGCAGAAGTTGGTATTTTGTGGAAGAGCCACACTCAAGGGGCCAAAGAGCCACATGTGGTTCGTGAGCCGCAGTTTGCCGAGCCGCAATTTGCTGACGACTTGCCTATCTGATCTTTATTTTCCTCATCTGTAAAATGGACATCATTGTTGCCATTATCCAGTTTTATACTGTATGAATGAATCAAGTCATCATCAGCCCTCAGGGGTAATGTTTGAATAGGAAATAGAGTCCTGTACAAAATGCTAACAAGTTGGAGACGACCCAGAAGTAATGCTACAGTTAGCAGAGTGTGAGAGGAGGGCTACACTGTGCCACACCAGAAGATTCAATGTCTGTTACTCTCCAGGGGGAGCTGGTCCTCAAGTTCAACCGAAGGAATCCTGGCGAAGTGGTACAAGTTGGACTGTTAAACTGGATTAACCCTGGCTTAACTAAAGCCATCCTCTTTCCGGCTTAATGTTATCAAGTGTCTCTTTTAAGCATTATCTTATCAGTAGAAAGGAAGACACTGCCCCCCCCTCAAAGAAAAACAAACAAAAGAAAAAACAAACACACCCAAAAATACTTCCTTAGTAAAACTTGCAAAATAAAAATATATTTTATCAAATTGGGCAATATTCATGAGTTAAATAGGAGTTCTGACAGATTTCCACTTCTGGAAAAAACACTTTCCCTGAAAAAACAATGCTCTCTTTAAGGTCTAAGGCAGTGGTTCTCAACCTTCCTAATGCCGCAACCCTTTAATACAGTTCCTCATGTTGTGGTGACCCCCAACCATAAAATTATTTTCATTACTACTTCATAACTGTAATTTTGCTACAATTTCAAATTGTAATGTAAATATCTGATATGCAGGATGTATTTTCATTGTTACAAATTGAACATAATTAAAGCATAGTGATTAATCACAAAACAATATGTATATAATTATATATGGGTTTTCTGGTGGTCTTAGGCGACCCCTGTGAAAGGGTCATTCAACCCCCAAAGGGGTCGCGACCCACAGGTTGAGAACCACTTGTCTAAGGATTTCTCTTCTGCTCTAAGCGGATGAAGGTGACACATTTGAGATTAAGTCGGTTTTTTTTTTTTTTTTAAGAAAAGAAGTGTTAGAATCATCAGTAGCTGTCTCTCAAGGAGTCTCTTTTTAAAATATTATTACTGGATTATCTTGATAGGAGGGCCACTGTCTCTTTAAGATCATGTTCTTGTAGTTCCCTAGGAAGGTCCCATGCAAACTGAACCATACCATGAACAATAATACACTTATACACAAGGGAGCAGGGTAAGCTGAGCCAGGATGATTTTGTCCACAAAGCTCTTATTGCAGAGCCTTTCCAGGAAGTTGCCTGTCAAGCCCTCGGCCACATCCAGAATTAAATCCCTTGCAAATCTCCAAAGTAAATTTGTGCAGGAAGGGCAGCTTGCCAAACCTATTTGTAGGAGTTACGAAAGGAAATTTTGGTGACAACATATAGGGAATTCAGAGAAAATTAAAATCATCCACACCAGTAACTGATAACACACTTTAAGACACTCTGTTTGCTTGCAATGACCTCAAACTTTGTTTAAAAATCCTCCACCGAAATAATTAAGTTCACTTAAACTGGAAAACAATGTGTGTCATGGAACGCTTTTGTGAGGAAATGAAAACTTTAAGAATTAGCAAATATTGGTGTTAAAATTAATTTACTTTAAAATGAGCAATAGCAAACTTTTATTAATCTAGAAAATTTAGCTCCTATAAGGAAGGGATAAGAGTTCCCAGCATAGTGGTTGGAATTTAGGTACATCTAATAGATGCTAATTTTTGATGAACAACTTAATTATGTACTCTATGCTCAGCACTGTTTGGGGGGAATAAATATTCAAAATCATAGGTAAAGGTCTAACCATGTCTAATCAAGTTTTCTAAGGAAAGCTGATATTTCTTCAAGTGTTTCTCTATAGCATTCTATTCTTTAGCAAGTAAAATGACCACTTTTCAAGTAATGTTTATAAAAAAAAATTAATTTGAAGTATTTCAAGGCCAAAGATCCCAGCTAAGTTTACTTTTTATTTTTCCTGCAGAGGAAATTTTATGCACAAAATGCTGAAGATGCAGTGATATCACTGATAGAGCTGGAAGCAGAAACCAGAAAATGATTTCAGAAACCAGAAAAACATGACTTTTATCAGTCATGTGTCACAACATAACCTCTCTATTGGCTAAAACACAAAATAAGCACTCACAAAATCTATTTTCAACTTAAGTCAAAGAAAAATTTCAACCAAATCTTTAATTTTACCAGAAATAAAAAAGTCAAGTTTTCTTCTAAATTCTAACAATTATATGCAATAATAACATCAATGGAAAGGCAGGCTTCTAAGTATCAAGTTATTTCCTGAGGCTTTTATTTTCTGTTTCATCATATAAATTTATTATTCAGAATACAAATAGCTTGGGTTTATCACTTTTGGATTTTCTTACTTAAAGTTAGATTTTCAGGAAAGGGAGATTTTCTTAAAAATTGACTTTAGAATTAATTGTTGCAGTGCTCGGTATTATTACTTTTCAATAACCACAGGAAAGCTTGTGGATATACCCTTGTCTATGCCCTAAGCATTTACTTCAATAAAGAGCTAACTTTAGTCAAAAGAAAAAGAATATAACCACATCTTCAAATCTGGAAAAGGATATACCTCACATTCTCCTGCTTCGTATATTAGAAAGAAATACAGCTCCCTTTCTGAAAAGTCCATTTAGCCCTTGAGAATGAGAAGACAGGCAGGGTAATGCAGAATAAAGCTGAAGTAGCATGGGCTCTACTGTCCTCTAGTGGTTGTACTCTGGGAAAAAAATAAACTCATGGATTTCCTTTATTCTATAGTTGGTTTATTTTCCCTTTGAGAATTTAAACTGAAGGGAAAGGCCTTTAACCAATTGATGATATTTCCTAAAGTGTCAGGAACAGTCATATTTTACTTCATCATTCATACTTATCATTTGGTCCTTTATTTTTTTCGGGTCATTATGGAAGCAAACCAAATACACCTTCAGCATGATGAAGGCATTGCTGGAAATTCCCCTCCCAGATCCCCCGGTTCAATAGCCTAGTTTCATAAACACATACATATTCTCCCCAAATGCTTCTATTTCACATGAATACCTAACTCTCTTTTTAGACCTTGAAGCTCAAGCGGTAAGACAAACCTGGCCCAATGGTGTCACTGTTGCCCTATATGTGCACAAGTGAATCAATATCATTTGTTGAACCAGTCTGCATTCAGACTAGTGCAGCCACTGTGGAGAACAGCATGGAGTTTCCTCAAAAAACTAAAAATGGAACTCCCATTTGACCCAGTGGTCCCACTTCTAGGAATATATCCGAAGAAAACAGAAACACCAATCAGAAAGGATATATGTACCCCTATGTTCATAGCAGCACAATTTACCATAGCTAAGATTTGGAAACAGCCTAAGTGCCCATCAGCAGATGAGTAGATTAAAAAACTGTGGTACATCTACACAGTGGAATACTATGCTGTGGTAAAAAAGAAGGAACTCTTACCATTTGCAACAGCATGGATGGAACTGGAGCACATTATGCTAAGCGAAATAAGCCAGTCAGAGAAAAACAAATATCACATGGTCTCACTAATTTGTGGAATATAATGAACAACATAAACTGATGAACAAAAACAGATCCAGAGACAGAGAAGCATCGATCAGACCGTCAAACCTCAGAGGGAAGGTAGGGGAGGGTGGGGGTAAGGGGGACAGATCAACCAAAGGACTTGTATACATGCATATAAGCCTAACCAATAGACACAGATACCAGGGGCGTGAGGGCATGAGTGTGGGGGGGGGGTAGGGGGGAATGGGGGGACAAGGACACATATGTAATACCTTAATCAATAAAGAAAAAAAATACTCTCTCCATAAAAGAAAAGAAAGAAAGAAAGAAAAGCAAGACAGAGTAAATAAAAAGAAAATCAGTTTTTGACAACCTCACAGCTGATGCTCCTGGGGGAGCCTCATATTTTAATGTGGGTGTAAGGTTCTTTCATCTGTTACATTTACTTACTGTGTCTCAAAAACTGTAGGCTAATCCTTGCACTCTTTAAAATTTATACTAAGACATCTTAATAGTGTTCGCCACTAATCTAAATTTATCAACTTGTAATACACTTCCATTCACTGACTGTCCTTTATAATCACATTTTCCCAACTGCCTATACATAAATGAATACTTTTCAAACTGCACAAAATATTAAATCATCATGAAATATTTCTGTCTGAAAAGCTGATATTGCAGTCCCTATTACACATGGACATTTAATAAAGCTTATGTAGGGGACCTTGAATTAGGAGTTACCACAATAGCACCTTCTGGTTAAGATGGCAGAGTAGGCTCTTCCATGTCCACATCAAAATCATCAAAATGATAACTAAACTACAGAACAACCATCAGGGCGAGGGCTGGAGGGACAGTTTTCTTCCAGACAGAAGTGGTGACAGAGGCCACTGTTCCTTTGCTGAGCCCTTGCCCCACAGAGCCAGCAGGCAGGAGCCATATCTGAGTCCCAATCAACCTGGCTCACACTGTTTGCTCCATCCTGGAGATTCCCTGAGACCTGGCACCACCCAACTTGTGAGGCCCACACAATCCATTCCAAGTGGCTTTTCTATACAAAAGGACCATCTTGGCTCATGCTGTAGAATTTCTTAAAAATCTCTCAAAGGTCCACAAATCCCATACAGGGAGCATCTGGCCTTAGCGTGCCCTGAACCTGTTGCTAAGCAGCCCCACGCCCAGCACTAGTGACAGCTGGCCTTAGTTTACAGCTTGGCCTCTTCTGGGCACCTCCACATCCAGCACAGGCAACAAACCACCTGCAGATTGCTTCGAAGTTTTTACCAGGTGGACCTAGGCAGGGCAAAGGCAGTGGCTGACCTTGGCTTGGACCACCTGAGAGGCCCCAGGAGACAGATTCAGACCATGCCCAAGCATCCACAAAGGACATACTCAAGGGCAAACTCATTAGGCACCAGGGCCCTGATGAAGTGAGTCCACCTCCATGGGGTGGGCCCCTGCACATCACCCCCTCCACTGTTGTTGCAGCCAATCCTCACAGCCAATCAACCTGGGCCGGGGGGGGGGGGGTGGTGGCAATTCCTTCCACTGACATGCCAACAGCAATCAAGGCACAACTACAACAGGGGAGTGCACATAGCCACAGGAGGAGGGTGCACCTGAAAGGGTGCACCATTGGGCCCTACAGGACACCTAATACATAAGGCCACTCTACCAAGACCAGGAGATATAGTAGTATCTAAAGAACAAAATAAGTGACTAAACAAAATAGAAACAGACTCTTAAATATGGAGAACATTTTGACAGTTGCCAGAAGGGAGATGGTTTGGGGGGATGGGTGAAAAAGGTAAAGGGATTAACCAGCACAAATTGGTAGTTACAAAATATTCATGGGATGTAAGGAACGGCATAGGAAACATCCTATCTAATAATAGACAAATAGGGTAATTAACCATACCTCCGCTATGCTTCCCATTGGCTAATCAGGGCGATATGCAAATTAACTGCCAACAAAGATGGCGGCCAGCAGTCACGCAGTTGAAGCGAACAGGAGGCTTGCTTGCTCCAGTGATGGAGGAAGCCAAGGTTCCCCACCTGCCGCGGCCCTGATCTGAGCTCCTGAAGCAACAGCTCCAAAAGCAACAATGTTTCAATTATAGAAGCTAAACAAACCCCAGATACCTGCTTTCAGCCAGCCACGTTCTCAGAGCTGGAGTCGGCTCTCACCTCCAGTGACAGCTATAGAAGGTAAATAAATCCCAGAATAAAAATAAAAAGAAAAAAAGGAGAGGCTGGGAGCTTTAGTTGCCCGCCAGCCTGAAAACGGCCCTCAGCCCCTCACCCAGACTGGCCAGGCACCCCAGTGGGAACCCCCACCCTGAAGGGGGTGTGACCACCCTGCAAACAGCCATCACCCCCTCACCCAGGCTGGCCAGGCACCCCAGTGGGGACCCTGCCAGCAAGTGGTCATCCCCCGAGGAGTCCAAGACTGCGAGAGGGCACAGGCCGGGCTGAGGGATGCCCTCCCCCCCTGCCCCGAGTGCACAAATTTTTGTGCACTGGCCTAGTAGTCAATAATACTGTAATAACTATGTATGGTGCCAGATGGGTACTAGACATATAAGGATGATGAGTCTGTAAGTTATACAAATGTCTAACCACTGGGTAGTACACCTGGAACTAATATTCATCAACTGTAATTGAAAAATTAAAAAAATATATATTTAAAAATAAAGAGTAACCACGATAGTAGTCAAAATACAACTTTGGTTAGTTTGTCTTAATTAACTGTCCTGAGACTTAGTACCTGGGATGGCAATAAACTGACAGGAGACTTGCCTTATAATGCCATGAGGAGGGCAGATAAAACATAAATCAACTCCAACTCACAGACCCACAGTAGATGATCAGGAATTGATCAAATTTAACAAGCTAGAGAGATGGTAGGCCATTGGAATACTAAACTATATTCATGTACAAGAACTTTCCAAGTGAGAACAGCCAACTTGGAAACAAACTTGACCATTAAAGGTCTGGCTTCTACTCTACACCCTAACCTTCCAATATCAACTAACTTAGTGGGTATGCCAAAAGCTGACCCAATCTTTCCCTCTCCAGGCTCATGCTTTCTGCATAGTGGATTGGATGGTGCACAGAGAAATCCTTTTTACTACTCACAAGTCAGTTAATTCCTCAAAAATAATAAACACACCCTCTTTACCTTCCTTGCTTTTAACTCCTGCCCAGTTCCTTTATATGAAAAAAAGAACCCCCAAACATTTTCCCTAAAATAAAAAACTAAAACATATTATGGCTTTCTACATGATCTCTTTTATATTCTATGGGGGTAAAAAGCTGAAGGAGGCTCAATCCTTCTGTCCAAAAACTCAAACTCTGTTGGGAAGAAAATAAGTAGCTAAATAACTCTCTCAGATCAAAATGTGGTGTGGTACAGGTATCTTTCTAAAAATCTATTCCTTGAAACTTGAGTCTAGTGAGACTGGGTTTGGAAACGAGTATTCTATACTCAGTGAAGAGTTATAATATATTGTTATATATGACCTCTGTCTTTAAGTCTGATATATAATGAATCACTTTAATTGAGCTTAACCAATGTTCCAACAACTTACTTTTGGACCACAGAAGATTTTTGTTAATGAGTAATATATAACGTTTGAAAAATGCTGTGCCAGAGAGAAAAATTTACAGGCATTAGAAGAAAGATGAGTTCTGATTTAAAAATAGTTCCTATTTTCTGAGTGTTTTAGGTATTGTCCATGAGAAGCACTTTAACATATAGCTCCTGAAACAGAAAATTTTGTGAAGAATAAAGGATTTGCGGTCTTGAAAGATGAAAAACCTAGGGACATGTTGAAGAAAAAAGGCTATCCCAGGAAAAGGTATGTACACATAGGAACACGGAGGGCAATTGAAAAAATATATATATATATTTAAAAATAAAGAGTAACCACAATAGTAGTCAAAATACAACTGGCAATCATGTTTGGAAAAGTATAAAAAGAATGACTGGACTAGGACTTCACTAGAACGAAACTGTGGAATTAGACTGGAAAATCCGGGCAAAGTTGAGGATGCCTCAACAACTATGGCCACCTTTTTCTATGCAGTGGGAAGCCTAAGAGGCATCTGAGCAGAGAAAAGAACAGTGTCACTGATACACACAGATCAAAGAAAAGAGAAGGCACCGCCAGGACGCATAAAGAACCAGCGTCTTTCACTTCAGAGCTCTTGAACATGTCTAATAGTTTTCTTTAAAATCTCCACAAAAGCAGTACACTCCTCCTCCTCTAACGAAGCCGTTTCCTCAAACACTGACATCCAACACGTCTCAAACTGTTTGCCCAACTGATGCTGCACCCGGCTTGAAATGTTGTGGAAAGTGTGCTTGATAAAATAACATTCACATCATATACTTTCTTTTTTAATAATAAAAACCTATCTTGGGGAGCAACTCTAATTGAGTAAGAAGAATTCACATTCCAGAAAACTTAGAACCATAGAGCCAGCATCTACCTAGGCACCAGGTGCTCACGGACACCACCCACTGGGCCTCGCTTTTGGGGACGCCTGTGGACACAAGCAGCGGTTGCATTCTGCCCTTTGTGCCCTTGAGACACTTTGTCTGCTATAAACACATATTCTAAGGATCGCCATTCTCTTAGTCTAATTTTCTCAAAGTTAAACAAAGCCTTTGAAAAGAAAAAAAAAGAGACAGAAGACGCAAACTAGCATTGGCCCCTATTGATGTATTCTTGGTCTCTTTTTCCTCCATCTGTCCAAGTCTGTCAAAAATGATTCTATCATTCATTTATAATCACTAAGCACTTATGAAGCTCTTAGTAATTACATGCAATATGAGAGATTTTTGTAAATTCTGCCTTTTGTTCCCAAACTAGAATTAAAATTGGCCCTGCCTTTTCATTTCCCATTGACTCTGAAGAAGTCCATATTTAGCTTCCATTTACAATGGTAGAAATTTTATCAGAATAGGCTTGAGGGCAATGATTTTCCCTCTTATTCTAAACTAACTTTTTTTCCTTCTTCATCCCTTCCTTTTGCTTTCCTTCTACACAGCTGAGCAAGTGTTATTTTCAGTGTAGTCACAGAACCCATAATGTAAACAAAATAAAACAACACAGCGCCGCATCTATTATAAAATGGATAGTTCCAAGAGACAATAATGATAAAAACAGTGGAAATATCATACTTGGGAATGAGTGTGAGTTTAATCTTTAATGGATGGTCTAGTGTGTATATTTTAAAATTAAATGCCTCAAAGAAAAAATTATGTACCATCTCATGATTTGGATATATGTTATTCATTAATAAAGCATTGGAATATTAAAAATGATTCATTTCTAGAACTATATAACAGGAAAGTAACATAATATATGCTTAGATAGCATTGGTCAATTTGATAACTTAATCAAAATAGCCATAAACATGTGGGTTAGCTGCTATCTATAATAATAAAAGCATACTATGCTAATTAGACCAGACATCCTTCCAGACCAGTGATGGCGAACCTTTTGAGCTCGGCGTGTCAGCATTTTGTAAAACCCTAACTTAACTCTGGTGCCGTGCCACATATGAAATTTTTTGATATTTGCAACCATAGTAAAACAAAGATTTATATTTTTGATATTTATTTTATATATTTAAATGCCATTTAACAAAGAAAAATCAACCAAAAAAATGAGTTCAGAGGTGACACGCATGTCATAGGTTCGCCATCACTGACGAAGCTGGGGCTTCTAGGGAAGCCCGGGTCCCAGGTACCTGCCAGTGGCCAGAGGGAAGCCCAGGTCCCAGGTGTAAGAGGGAGGCCGGTGTTGGCAGCCGGGGAAAAGAAGGCCTACTCTTGCATGACTTTCATGCATCGGGACTCTAGTTTATAATAAGGCTCTATACTTTAAAATGTTAAGAACATTCATATCCATTTGATATTTCGACTTTCAAAAATGAGAGATATTATCTCCATGAAAAAATATGTTTAGAGAAACTAAATACCTGGTCCTAGCCCAGGAAAGGTTCATGGCTCGAATCACGTATTTTTCCCTCCGCCTTCAAATTTGGAACATTTTCTGTAATCACATTCAAATTTTTTAGTGACAAAATTTCTAGTCTTTGCAGTATTCAGAATCCCCATATGAAAAGTTAAGGTCCTATTATCAGTAACTTTTTCTTTTTTCCATTTGTTGAAAAATAGGTAACCTAAGTAGCAACATCTCTAAAAATCAATGGAAAAATATCCTCAGGTGAGAATTAACCAAAACAAAACAAAACAAAACAAACCCACAAAAAATGAAGGATGAAAATAAAATTTATCCTAATTTAACACAGAGGACTGGGGAAGAAAGATGATATGAGTGATGAATATTGTACAATTTCCTGTTTACTTTTAAAGCTAGATATTTAGCTTATTATTCAAGCAATGGGGCTTGTAGAATGACTAAGAAACCTCTGACTAGGGTTAATAACTCTCACTCCAAATATATATTATTTAAAAAATTAAGTAGTAGCACATTCACTTCACCAACCAATGAGACTCTGCAGTTTGCAGTTCTCCTGGCATCATTTCTGCTTCCTGTTCTAGTAGAAAGTATTAGAAAATATATAGATTGAGAAAGAAAGAGGGCACTTTACAAGTTATTCTTAAAGCCGGTATGTAAATTAATACTAAGGATGGCACTCCAGATGACCTCCACAATTCCACTATATGGACCACACAGCCCTTAACCCTTTGAGTGCCAACCAATATCCTAGGAACTATGCTAAAATTGCCAAGGCATTTTTGCTGATTTTACAGCAGTTTAGGAAAAAAATTATGAATCGCAAGTAAATGAAGTTATACATTCAGAAACTTAAGGAAACCTTTACTACATTTGTTTTCATCTTTGACATATATTGTTTGCTGATTGTACTATAAAATACTAGTAGGAAAAAAATTGCCAATATCGGTCCTGGCACTTTGGGCGAAAGACAGGAGGAGCGCGATCGCACTCCCCGGCACTAAGAGGGTTAAGTTACACTGACTTTACTATCTATATATATGAAAGCCTAAGTGACCGAACAACTGGAACGACTGGTCGCTATGACATGCACTGACCACCAGGGGGCAGACGCTCAATGCAGGAGCGGTCTCCTGGCGGTCAGTGTGCTCCAACAGCCAGAGCGCCGCTCAACTGAGATCTGTCCTGGCGGCCCACCAGCCCTCCAGCAGCCACTCACTCCCTCAGTAGTCCTGCAGGTCCAATCTCTGGAGAATGGGCCAGGCACTGACTGACCAGTGCTGTTGGCCTGATCCCGAAAGCGCCACCAGTCTCTTGGAAGTTGGCCCTGGGCACCACGGCCGCTTCCCCATTAAAAGATGATACGCAAGGAAGAAACAATATAAAAGCGGCTGCCAGCTGGCTCTCGACAACCGGGCCAAATGTCAGTGGGACAGATCTGGATCCTGGGACAGCAAGGGCATCCCACAGCTTGCCTGGAGGGCCGATCATGTCCTGGCACCCCCCTCCCACCCTCTTCGGGACCCCACCCATGCATGAATTCATGCTCCAGGCCTCTAGTATTAACAATATTTCTGCCATTTATCTAGTGCTGTGATGGCCAAGCTTTTGAGCTCGGCATGTCAGCATTTTGAAACACCCTAACTTAACTCTGGTGCCATGTCACATATAGAAATTTTTTGATATTTGCAACCATAGTAAAACAAAGACTTATATTTTTGATATTTATTTTATATATTTAAATGCCATTTAACAAAGAAAAATCAACCAAAAAAATGAGTTCGTGTGTCACCTCTGACACGCGTGTCATAGGTTCGCCATCACTGATCTAGTGCCATTGTGTGCAGATACTTCAACTCATTTGATCCTAGTAGAGCTTCAAGAAGGATGTTCTCAATCTTATTTTACAGTCCAAGTGGTAGAGGCTCAGAGAGGTCAGCTACCTTCTAGTCAAGAGCCAAGCCTGGGTAGCACCTGGGCCCTGAGAACCAGGGAGCCCATGCTGTTTACACTACATCTCAGAAAAATCTAGAGTTCCTTCAGCATAAGACACTCATCGGCTATGACTTACATTCATGCAAGGCCGTCAAAGTGGGAACTGAGATATTCGGGATTTCATTACATAGTTACCTGTAATGTACACAAAGGAAAAGCTTTAGAAAAAAAGCAACTACTGAACAGAAGGAGTAATAGGCCCTTACAAATAAATGTAAATGGACAGGATATAACTCCTATCCATTATTTCTCCAAATGATAATAAAAATTACAAATAAAAATCTTGAACATATACTTCCTTTATTAACCCTGATATTAAGCTTAAAGGAAGAAGACATTATATGCTCCTTACCCTTTGAAACAAATAACTTTACAAAAATGAGCCAGCATCTTTTATCACAGAATGAACACGGCACCAGATCTTTTTGATAGAAACTGCCTGAAAGTATTTTACTTTTCCTTTGTTTTTAAAATGTAAGTAAAAAATATAAACCTAAGAAAAATAACAGTTTTGTGGAGCAAATATTATAAAAGCATTTAAAATCACTCTCAAGCTAAAATGAGAGATTGTTGGCTGTGCTTTAACTAGCATAGGTATCCAAATGCAACAAAATGAAGTTCATAGAAATTCTTTCCTTACATGAAGACAATGCATACTAAGTTTTAAAAAGATTAGTGGCATCTCTGAATTATCTGTAGCAAAAACATATTTGCTTAATTACAGCAACGTATTTTTCTGGAGTAGGTACTTCTTAAAGAATTGAACAAGTTTATAAATACCTGTGTGATAATTGGCCCATCCACTTTGTACCTAGAGTAAAAAAATCAAATTAACTTATTTATGACTCTGTTAGTAAACTTATCATTTAAACTAATGTGAAAAAATTGAAAAGTAAAAATGTAAACTTAAGTACTAATTGGTTTGATAAAAAAAGCTTTTTCTAATGGGACCAACATATCTACATAATAAAAACCCAGTGGTTTTAACGCCGTAACGACCAAAGACCAGTCACCAGGAGGTGACTTGACACTGCGTCCCACAGCACCAGCAGGACTTGACTTTGGGTCCCACTGCGCACCGGATCTGGGTATCACGCGATTTCGTGCACTTGGCCCCTAGTTTTATTATATTTACAGAAAGGACAAAGAACATGATTATAATAATGACTTGTTTTTAAAATTAGGTAAAAATTTATTTCATGTAACTTATAGAATCCTGGTTTCTTCCTTTAAAAAGTAAGCATGCTTAGCTGTGTTTTTGTGTATTGTGTTGCATTACAACAGCGATTTTCAACCTGTGTGCAGCAGTAATTTTTTAAACATGCAATACCTGACTATTTAGTCTGGGGCACTGAACTCTTTTCCCTTAGACTATCAAATTAAAAAAAATGACAACAGCTAACACACAATACCTGTTCACTATGAATGAATAAAATTTATACCATTTTTTTGGTCAGGTTGGCAAAAATATGTTTTGTGGTGTGCCTCAGGATTTTAGTAATTACCTTGTGTGTCATGAGATGAAAAAAGGTTGAAAATCGCTGCCTTACGCAAACTTGTCTGGAGCCAGTGGATGAACATATTTTAGACTCAGTTGAGAGATTTTTATCAGTACACTTAAAGGCAGCAGGGAGCATAATTAGGTACGCCTGCCATCTGCATAGCCCTCCAGGTGCAAGAGGAATTAGCTTTATTTAATATTACCACAACATTAATTTTACTCCATTAATTTATGTCATGTGTCCTTTATTTCAAACTCGGATTGCCAACACTAAAGCACTGAAGGTGATGACCCAATTCTGGTCTTAGTGAAAGCCTGATAAACAAAATCTTAAACAAGCTCATTAACTCAGAACACTTTCAAGAACAGAAATTGACTGGCTTGGATTCATATTTTTAAAGCATCTACAAACAAGACCTTTTTGATTTGAGTACAGGAGAGTCTTTCCAAAGAGAGTAAATCATGCGATGATCATTTTAAGTGGCACTGACAAGGCACTAGAAACGACCGAGTCACATACTGAAGAAGGTGTGTTATTGCACTTCCTGAAGTCCAGGGAGAATCTCTATTGAGTCACCACCACCTTTCTAACAGTTGCCCCTCTCCCTTTCTAACAAGTTCTGGTCCTTGTGAGGCAACAGTCTCTTCATAGAATTTAAGAACATGGCTTTTGCTCAGAGTTACTTTCTATTTATGCAAATGTATTGATTTCTGTCAAATGTACTGCTTTTTCATTCGAGGTAGTGAGATACAATTCCTCTTTTAAGCACATTTTAGTTAAAAATCAGCCTACTTTAAAGAAAAATATTTAATAATTAACAGTAGTGTTATATGAGGACATGGGAAGCACTATGAAGGCTTACAAATCAAATTCTGGTGTAAGATGACCTGCATCCAACTTCAGAAGAAAAAAACATGATCATACAATAATGAAAATTGAGGGCTATGAAATAAAACTATCGCATTTATATTATTCTATGCCTTCCAGGATATAACAACTACAACCACCTCTCGCTAGCTTATCTTGTACATGGTATTAATGTTTGATAGACAGTCATGTAATTTTCCAAAGCAAGGTAACTGTAAGTTCTACTGAATGTAATAATGTGCCTTTCGGTCAATTAAATTTAAGATAGTGAAACTTTGAATGCCAAATATTTCAGGGTAGACGCAAGTGAAAACTCTTAATTTCTAGTACATTGATAACAAAAGAAGAGAGAAAAGGTAACAAAAGATGAGAGAAAAGGTAACTGTTTATTTGTGAAAATCCACACATAAGATGGAGAATGGGGGAGCTGAGAAAAAAGGGTCACATCGTACTCACAAAAGACACAACCTTCTGAAAGACCCTCCGGTGCTAAATGAGCATGGAAGGTGCCTCCTGAGGCGGCCTGAGCACGCAGGATGGTAGCACTTCTGGAAACTTCAAGAAACATTTTCAGTGAGAGATCCTGAGTTCACCATCACAGACTCTCCTCCTTCTAGGCAGAATTATTGTAACGAGCCTACGACTGAACTCTCTTTACTGGATGGATACGTATAATTCTTAGACAAATAATATAATTACTTTCTAATTTACATCAAAATGGACAATTATGGAATACCCGTATTGTGAATGGAAAAAGAAGCTGCAGTGCCAAGTATATAAAAAATCACTCTAAGGCCCAGCCAGTGTGGCTCAATGGTTGAGTGAAGTGCTGACCTATGAACCAGGAGGTCATGGTTTGATTCCCAGTCAGGGCACATGCCTGGGTTGCGGGCTCGATCCCCAAGTGGGATATCATCACTGATGTTTCTATCTCTCTCCCTCTCCCTTCCTCTCTGAAATATATATATATATTAAATCACTCTAAGAACATTCACTATGCTTAATTTCATGCTCTTTCATTTAGAAATTTTCTTGCCACCAACATGTCCTTTTTTCCTCTTTAGATAAAAGAGGCCAATCCCAGCTTACAAAAATATTCCCTTAAACATTCATGCCTAGTAGACAATGTTGGGGAACATCTCTGCACAAATCAGATGCATTCCAGAATAGTGGTGGCTGACATGAAACAACACACCAGGGCTGCTGAGAGCAGGTGATGATGGTTTTGACATTCCCACACCTAGACACAAAAAAAAGGAAAAGAAGAAAGCCTATTTACTCCCATCTCCCTGCAGGCATCCTTCCAACTCCTCTATTGACTCCCACAAGAGATCTGGAGAAAGGCTCTCAATCCCTGGGAAGCATTCATCCTCAGACAACAAGTTCCTTGACCAGATCAGAGACAGCAGGAAAGAGTCCCTTTGCTTCTTCAAATCTACCAAAATCTGCCCGATTGAGATTCATAAAAACAAACCAAGCAAGCAAGCAAATAATAACAAATACCTCTCCATTAGCTTGTTTCATCTTTCATGAATTTTAATGTTTTTATGCTTCCATCTCAATCTTTGTTCTGATGTATGAATTCCATTGACTGGCTACACCTCATTGCTACTCCTGCTGTTACATATCAGTCAGTACTGAAGGTGAACCCATCATCATCACCACCATCACCACCACCACCACCACCACCAGCAGCCATTTGGAGGGGTCACAAAGAACATTGGAAATGTGGGGTATTCTCCATTGTGATTTAATGGCATAGCAATTACATTGAAGCAATTACGGTCAATCCACTGTCTTGAGTTGTGCATGGCATTAACACTATAAAATTCATGCCTTCAATTTCTTCACGCAAACACTTTCTTCCTTCACTACATAGAACTCATATTCCAGAGAAAAATGATATAGAAAGCATAAGCCTTTGTCACTTCTTTCCAAAGCTGATGCATCTATCTTATTTTCCTCTTGATATTTTTCTTTCTCCCTTTCTTTCTTCCTCCCCTTCCCACTCCTTTCATGTGCTTCAATTTGTTAATTAACAGAAATTCAGAAGGGGAATTTTCCCCAAGTGTTTTTATATCCCTACAGTAGCATTCCCACTGTTTTTTCCCCTTTTTCTTTTTGCATTTAGTATGCAGGTTGGAGCAAGCTAACTAAAACAAGGTAATACCGTGAAATGAATCACAGTCTGTAATTCAGTCATTCATATGTTCAACAAAAATGTATAGAGCCTCTCCTACTAGACAGACACAATGATAGTAGCTGAGGATTTAAAAATATTTAAATTACTATACTAGTTTCTCAGGCCTTCCATAACAAACCACCACCAACTAGACAACGTATAACAGCAGAAGTGTATTCTTTCACGGTGCTGGAGGCCAGAACTCTGAAATCTAGGTGAAAATGGGTCCAAGCTCCCTCTGAAGAATCTAGAGAAAAATCCTTCCCTGTTTCTCCAACCACTGTGGTCTCAGGAGTTCTCTTTCCCCCTATTTCCAGGTAAGGTCATGGTCCGAGGTTCCTGGTGAACATGAATTTGGGGGTATGTATCAGGCAGGCACAGATACCCACTGAGCTGTTCTCCTTAGGATACTCCCACACATTCACTCACACTTCACTTTGGTTGGTTACCTTGTCTCCCCAGAATCTGACATAGTGTCCTTCATAAAAATCTTTGCTAGTTAAAACTTACAAAGGAGGGTAGCTCAGCTTCCAGTGGCCCACCTGACATACCTTCATGATGAAGGACTATTAAGGGATGACTGAGAAGCTAGATGTGTCACTGAGATACTAAAATGAATTTTGTTCCATCAAGTACCTCCGTTTACAATGATCGGTTAATAAGGAGAACAGCTCCCAAATTGCCCATGTGTAGAGTTGTCCATTCATTTTATGTAACTAAGAATCACAGAATTCATGTATTTTAGATCTAGATACACGTTTTGAGACAAAATAAGCTTCTGTCTTACAGATGAGATAAATCAGAGGAAATGCACATGTTCATTAGCTAATTAAGGGCAGACTCAACACTACACAAGTCCCCCATCCTTGCTCAGTGTTCAAAACAGACATTTCATGCTTATTAATATCAATAATTTTCATGATGACTTTTCCATCTGAACACACTTCAGCTTGCACTCCCTGAAAGAACTACTTCTTCCTGCATTAACAGCGTCTCTGAAAGCCACGCCCGGGCAGACACTTTTCTTCCTACAAAGCTGCTTATCTTCTCTGCTCCACGAGGAGTCCGTCTTCAGCATCAGTAACAATTCTAGATGTAAAGAACATTGAGCTTTTCATAATACCACCGTCCAAAGTTCCCCTAATCCTAACTATGGACGCCACATGTTCAGTTAGACATGATACCATAAAAAGCAATTTTAAATTATAAACCTTGAACATTACAAAACTTTTCCCCAGTAAAAAAAAAACAACCAAAAATATGTCTGCTTTATTCGTGCACCATGAAAACTTCTTTATTCACTTCAATTCTGCATTCACACAAAAGTGCTGCAATAAAATATCTGTACACTACCTCTGTTACAAATATAGATAATATTTAAAGTGACTTTATATACTCTAATGTAGGAGTTTCACGCTCTAAAATGGGAATGAACACATGATAATTCCTCACCAGTTGTCTCAATAAACAGCTCCATCTGTTTCCCTTAGTCTGAAACCATTGTATTATAAGATGTTAATATAAAGCAATGGGGTAAAGTTATGTTAATCCCCTTTAATTTTTCTATCGATTTTCTAATGGCATACAAGCAAAATAACTACCAACACATTGCTTTTTCTCTCCCTCATTTAGATGATACTAACTGAAAACCAACTGCACAGCACGCGAACACGTTTTTAGTGTTGCATCCGTTAGAGCCAGCGCTGAGGTGCCGAGAGCCTTCGCTGTTCCTCCACAGCTGGCACAGCTGCTTTAGAGAGAAATGACAGTCAGTACAGGGCGGCACCATCACTTCCCTTGTAGAATCACAGGAGTGTTTTATAACAGGTCAAAAATGAACACGACCACGGCCATGTGCCTCCAATGTTTTCTTTACAAACTTAGGGACACTGCTTTGGAGATTTGCTCTTTCCCCATCTCAGAAACCACTTTCAGAGGAAACAATATGTGTGCATGTTAAAGGTGCGAGATGCAACTTTTTATAATATTCAAATATTTTAAATACTGGGTATTTTTAAAAATTTTAATAGAAAGAAACTGATTATTTTTTTTAAAGTTAGTAATAGGGAGAGGGATAGATTGACAAAACAAGGCGTTTTTCACAAAACTTGACATTTCTTTCTTTATTTTATATTTTCACCCGGACTAAAGCCATTTCTCATGGTTAGCTTTAGAATTATTTTTTTTTCTTCATCTACTAACCAGTTTAGCATGTAATAATTCTTGCCCGTGTCACTATAAAATGCCAGGTGTCTTCAGGAAGAAAGAAGGATTTCACTATGCAAACAGTCCTACCTTCGAGTTTACGGTCACCACAGGTAAGGAGGGAGGGAAACATGAGGCTAGGCTGTCAGTGAGAAAACCAGTGGCACGTGCGAGTGACACATGTGAACGTGGCTCCCCTACAGCCTCGAAGAGCACGGGAACACAGCCTGGGAGAGGCACCCGCAGGGCCAGTTCTGTTCTCCCCGCAGGGTGGGATGGGAGCGAGGGGTTGCGTTGGCTCGACTCTGGCGGCCGCTTCAGGAGAGAACCGTCAGGGTGACCGTGCCTTTCGTCCGCTTCAGGATGGCCACGGCTTCTTCGTGGGTCACCCCTTCCAGACTCTGCCCATTGACGGCGATGATCTGATCGCCCCTTTTCAGACGCCCATCCTCGGAGGCTGCTCCCTGCAAAGATAAAGTAGGCTGGTTGACGTCTCAAAGGATGCTGCCTCACAGGCGGACAACAGAACAAGACCTGGGCAAGAATGTAAGTGGACCTGCAGGTCCACGCAGCTCTCCGTGCTCCCGGCGTGCTCCACAGCCACTCAGCAATCATGAGCATGAACAAAGGAGACCTTTCTCCTGCATGGTTTTAGCAATGGAATTCCTATTTGAGAGAGATTTAGCAGTCAACAGATTAGCTGAAGGGTTTGTTTGGCTCTTCAGCATAGCAGGTAGGAACCCAAATTAATAAAGAGTATTTGGGAATTTGCCTAGTAGAAATGATTTCATAGAATCTAGGATTTTTTTTTTTTAATCCTGCAGAAAGAAAACAAAGGATTAGGTGGGAACAAAAGCAGTGTTTTTGTTTGTTTGTTTGTTTTTTTAATTAGGACAAGGGAATGAGGGCTGTGAAACCCAAAGGCTTGCAGAAGCATAAAGTCCACATGTATGTTGACAAGGGCAGGGCAAGGCACAAATCCTGCTAATGCTAACATAAATTCTTTCTGTGGTTTTAAAAAGGCAGCTAGCTCATGCTTGCTGGTACTTTACTTTCCAAGGGGAGGTGGAGTGTTCATATTCTTTGTGGGCCCTAATGATTAAGACTAAACACAGACATCACTGTTCAAAAAAGAACCGCATCTTAAGGCATGGTTATGGAAGGCATTTATGCAATTAAATATAAGATTAAAATACTGAGAAGTTAATGAGAATCCATAATGATGAAATTCTTAAAATATGTTCTAACTAGCATGCCTTAAATAAACTGTTCCCGGGCTGAGGAAAAGGCCTGCGTGACTCTTCTACTCACTGGCAAAGTGGTTTGTATTTTTGGACTTACCGGTGGCTTTTAAAAAATCTCATAAATTAAGTCCATAGCTTCATTGCTGTATATACGGTACTTTAAACTGGTTAAAATACTAATTTTCCCCCAAATAACAGAATGAAGCCTCCACTGGTAGGCACTTGGCGGGCCACAGCACTAATCCCAAGCCCCGGGTGTCCCTCTGCTGTGCAACATGCTCAGATTCTAGAATTTCTCCTACAGGAAATTTTGTTCAAATTTTGTAGTTCCTCAAAAATGCCTTAACATATTAACAATAATTCTATGGGTTTAAATTATTTTAATACTTCAGCGAAGCCACAGTAACTTTATTCTTTCTTATTCTAAACACTCTTAACATAGAACAGGTTTCTATATAATTACAACACAATAGTAATGGTTTTTATTTTTTTTAAATTAAATCCCTTAATTGCAAATTCTGATTTATTACAGGTGACAAAGCTTCTGGATACTCTTCAAAATATTTTAGTTATTATTTTTCTTTTATTCAATGGCATTAAACTACAAAATAAATGCCAAATTAGTTAATCTGCATGTCAATTTTATATACTTTTCTGTTCCTGTTTTATATTTCACAACAAAAAAATACCAAAAAAAGAAATGCCAGCATATTAGAGCATACATATTTAAAGTGCCCTATTTTCCAAAGACATTCAGTCATATGCCACTTGTTTTCAAAAGAAAAAATCAGATGTTACTGTCTAATGATCATTAATATTTTTATGTATATTAAGAATTCCCATGGAATTTCAGTTTGAGCCTATTCTCCTTAAAACATAACTAAACCTCAAATTGTACAAAAATATTTAATCATCCATTCCTGTAGGGAGTTCCAAAAGAAAATGATCAACTGTTAACCATTTGGCATTACCTCAGGCCATAAACTAATAAGCCAGCTGCTGACCACTATTAATGAATGTTTAGTGGGGGAAGAGGGTGGTTAAAATTTGCAATCTTACCTTCACAAATACTGTTTTAACGTAAATGGGTAAGTCTCCGTGAGGGCTGCCGTACCCTCCTACTATACTGAAGCCCAAGCCATCCGGTCCTCGGTCCAGTGTAATAGACTTACACTGAGGAGGTCTACAGTAAAAGGAAGGAAAAACAGTGTCTGGATTCAAGAATTTACATATTATTGTGCATCAGCAAGTTAAGGATTATGTAGAACTAGCATCATTCTCTGTGTTACTGATGGTGAGCACATTACAGGTGTTTTGGGCATGCTTGAATTGTCAGTCAGTGTGTGCTGGGCTCAGATTTTAAATTTACATAATCCAATGAGATTCTACTTAACACCCTAACTCTATTACTCATTGTCAGTTCTCTTAAACTAACATATTCACAGCAGGTGCTCACTACATGGAGAAGCTTATTCTTTTTTCCAGTGTATTTAAAGTGAGAGAGCTGCCCTAGCTGGTTTGCTCAGTGGATAGAGCATTGGCCTGTGGACTGAAGGGTCACAGGTTCGATTCCAGTAGAGGGCGTGAAGGAGGGAGCCGATCAGTGAGTCTCTCTCATCATTGATGTTTCTCTCTCTCTCTCCCTCTCCCTTCCTCTCTGAAATCAATAAAAATATATAAAAATAAAATGAAATAAAATAAAATACAGTGAGAGGGCTAAAGCGTAGAGGACCATCTTGGAATAAGTCATAAATATCAGTATTCCCAAGCTCCGAGAAAAAAAATCAATGATCAATAATGTAAAAGCTGCATCAAATTATTTAAAAATGCTAATATGCTCCTCTATTCTCTCTCTATGTTCTAATTCTTTTGTACTCACATGGTGAATAACTGTGAATTTTTTAATAAAAAAGATGATTGAGTAGGCAATGTTGGAATTTTTAAAAGGATAGGTCTGGCTTGTTCCATGTCACACAGGGTAGTGACATCAAGACTAAAATGTACTCCCCCAAAACTCAGAGGTGACAATGTAGGATACACAGTGGCATGTCTGTCTATCTATCTTTGATAAAATAAATCCGTGCCATAATTATTTAAAAGTTTAGAAACACTTGATTTTTATATTTTATCCCTCATCTCCTGTTATTTCACCTTTATGTGACTGGTAGGGACCTACACACCATAATATATGAGCTCACCCTAGGTCATCCTGAAATATACTGCTTGACGTCAACCCAGTCAAAGGAAGACTGGAACTGGCAGGCTCCTGCTGGTGCCCTGTGACCACACTCACATCTCCCCCAGCTACCACCTGTGCAGAGGAGAAGGAGACAGAGAAAAACACAAGTTCATGTGATGAAGGATCAGTAATCTTTCTTCAAAAGCAGCATTTGCACTAAAACATGTATTTTATGGTCCACTTAATCATTTGTTAATATAATATACAGCCGAAGAGAGAGAAATTTCACAAGGTCCTGAGGCCTCTTCCACGGACAGTAAAGATATTTTACTACTTCAATTCTATCAAGATCTTTGATGGTTTCAAACATGGTCTCTCATGCAATTAATTTTTAAAGATCTTCAGATTACAAGCCACTTACACCATTCTGGCAATTGACCATTTACTGCTAAGACCTTGCATTTTCCCCCCTTAGATACAGTGTGTGAAACAACAAATGCATCAGGATAAATGTGACAGAATGTGTTTCTAACCTACTCTCTTAGAACTCTCAACGTAATCATTCATGTTCAAGGGAAACGGTAAATGAAATAAGAGCAGGAGATTTAAGCGTTTTTACTGGTTTAACATGAAAGCTCATGTGTCCTCAAGCTCCCCATATTGTGGGTTGTGCTTGGGAGAAAAATCTTACCTGCATTTCAATGGAGCCAGAAGCACTTTTCAGTAAGTTAACTGCTTGGGTGTGAGTCATCCCCTCAGTGGAAGTGCCACCAATAGTGACAATCCTATCCCCAACCTGCGAGGGAGAGAAAGAAACAGTCATCTGCAAAAGCAGCCGTGGAGAGAGGGACACTGAGGCCTGAGCAATCCTTTCCTTCCCACCCTACACATCACACATATACTGTTATCAGCAACGGAAATCTACCCAAAGAAACCCCTAATTCCAAGCAGCAGCAACCAGAAGACCAAGTTATACATAATGACTGAGTCCTACAGTCTCCAGGGGGAGGGGGGAAATCACTCTTCTCTTTGTTTCTCCTGGGTGAGACATTGCTTCCTATTAAGAAAATAAGATATTCGATGCTCTTTGGAAACCAGAATTTCTCTGGACATTATAATTATACACATTATACTTGACGATATAAGTTAGGGGTGGGCAAACTGTGACCCAAAGGCCACATCTGACCCACTGCTTATTTTGGTGAACAAAGTCTGCTATACTTACCTGGGTGCATTCATGGGGCAGAGCTTGTCATAGACCCTCATGTCCACAAGCCCTAAAGGGTCACTGGCCACCACAGAAGAGTTTTCTGACCCTTGTGCTGTGTGTAACAATCAATTTTTAAGTGTCGTTCATATTTATATATAGATATCAAAGGAGACTGGACCATTCCCCATGTAGACACTATTTAAACTAAGAGGTGGCTATGTTTTGAGACCATTTTGACACAAGGCCACACAGACTTTACTTTATAGATGTGAATGGAATATTCACGATTTCACGACTGAACGGTTCGCATAAGTTCCATCACAGCGCTCTATGTTTGGATAATCCCTCAACTTGGAAGCACGTTTTGTATAGTTTGACAATTTTTGTCACATTTACAGGAGGCCTGCAGTTTGTGACTTCTTGAAACACAAGAGTCTATTCTGGTATTATTATTTCTGAATTATTGTATTATGTATTTGTATTGCAACTGTAAACCTACTTTTGTCCATGCTTGTATATTGAACTTTTGCAAAACTGATAATCCAATGCAACACGAATGATCACTTTCAACTTCATAAAGTTCAATCAGCATTTAAACCATGAAATGTGTAAGGAAAACATTTTCACCCCATACTGGTATTCTGAAACACTTCCTGTTTCTTTTAACTTCTTCTATAGAGTTTTAAACAAGTAAAAAATTTAAGAAACTACAGTAAATCTTCTCATTTAATTTGCTTGCAAATTTGCATACAATAGCAAATTCTCCTTTCTTTTACTTTTCTACATCTTTTACTCAAAGCAAGCCCTGCTGTGGTTGGATTCACTGATTTAAAAGCAGATACAGACATTTAAAACTGCCCGCAACCGGTGGCAGATTCAAAAGGTTTATCAAAACTTTTGCCAAATTTGTAAGGGCGACCAGAACCGTCAGTTCAACTTACTCTGAGTGTCTGGGTCTGAGCTGCCACCCCATTCGGGTGCATCATTGCAATAAATACAGGAACGTCACCAAGCGGGCTGCCCACTCCTCCAGCAATGCTGATTCCCAGCGAATCAGCAGGCCCCTGCCATGGAATAGAGAGAGTACTTGGGTCAATATAGTATTTTAATTGACTTTTGATTTTTTTTGGCACAATATTCTATAGTTAATGGATCCTCTAGGTGTAAGGGTGAAAAATGAAGCTCAAAAATTGCATTACTTTATCTGACACAGGTCCTCAGTGTGACTTAGTGAGGGAAATAGCATCTGCGAAAGAAATCATACCCGTGAAGTGAAAATCATGTTGTGAACTGACAAAGAGCAGGTACGCTGATGAAGTGAAAAGGGCACACTTTTTCCAACCAGAGAGGCCTGTGTCCAGAGCCAGGAACCCCCACTTACAGACGCTGGGACCCGGAACAAGTCCCCTCCCCTCAATGAACACTAGACCTTCAAAGTGTGACCACAGGCCTCTCACAAAGGGCTGCCGTGCACAGTAAGTGAGAGGCTGACGGGCGCACAGAGCATCTGCAAGCATGTTCAGCACACAGCAAACGCTCAAGGAATCGTAGCTGCTTTTATCTTCTCTCTGGTGCATGGCTGCCAGCGGAATCTGCATCTGGAAATAGGGCCTACTCATCCGTGTGAGGTCGGGGCTGCGCCGATGCCGTTTTTGACAATACAGCACGTGCCAACAATGACTTTTCAAACAAGGAGCTACAATGAGAAAACTCAGCAAAGACTGACTATTTCTCCTGTGTATCGTACGTAACTTTTCAGATGGATAAAAAGCTTCTGGGAAAAGACCTATGCAGGTGCCTCTGAAGTCAACAGGGTTTGCACTGTTTTCTTCCCCCCACAAACCCCTGAGTTACCTTTTTTATTTCAACTGTTCTTAATCCCTGTATTTCTGATGCCACTAAAAAGGTGAAAAAGACAAAATATGGTTATTAAAGCTTTTTTAAAATTCAGTCAATGTCTGGAGCTAGATGGGACTAAGTGACACACCCTTATTTTTTTTTTTTAAAGGGCTCTAAAGTTGCTAGAAACCATGATTAGGTCTGTCTCACACGAGGACTCTATTTCTCCAGTTGGAAAAATGCACACACTGTCCCATTTCTTCTTATTTCAAGCACGAGTTATATAACTGAATAATCCCCTTTGAGTGAGACAAGGACAGAATGTGGTTTGGACAGAAAGACACATGTGCACAGCTGAGAGGAATAAAGTCATGGGTGCATTAAAAAGAATTCATGGACGGAAATGCCTAAATTTCTAGAATATTAGTCATATTGCAAATAGAGAATGCCATATGGTTAGTTTCTTCAATTTGAACAACTTTCAACTGATGCTCCAAGCCAAAAACCCTCTGCATCATGATTTCATGTAATTAAAACACAGGAGGATCATATTAATTTTTTTCAATCAAAAATTGTGCAGTCCTCATGGAAAAAGAAGGCTTCTCTTAATGGCATCTTCTGATTAATCGGTGTTACATAAAACAAGGAAGGGAAATAAAAATCAAATATACCAATAGGCTCAGTGGGAAAAAAAATACAGAATGCGATTCTAATGTTTGGTATGTCTTGTAGGGTAAACATAAGACGGGAAAAGCTGCTGTAGGCATAGCTTCACGTCGTTCTGAGTTTTTGCCAACACACATCTTTCCACCTGGAATAGTATGTGGAATGATTTGGGGGAAAGAGAGCTCAGAGGTAAATTAAAGCAGGAAGGAAAATCTGTCAAAATCAAACCAGTAAATCATGCTTAAACATGTAACCAATCTTACATGCGTTCTTCTTTGAGCTGCTTTCCAGCGACTCGGAGGCACTGGACCCAGACAGCGGGAACGTGAAGGACGACAGGCTGCATTCGCTCATCTACACACGCAAAACAGTGATTTTAGAGAGTGTGAAAGAACAATAGCCCCTCCACACCACTTATTTCAGAATTCAATTCTTCTATGCATCTAGAGAGAAACACCTGTTAAGTAACACTGGCATTTGATAACTGGATGGGCATTTAAGCAGTTTCTACTGACTTTATATTCTTTTTAAGGAAGACTTTGCGTACTGACCTAAATAAATTGAAGCTAAAAGGATGGAAGAAAAAGATTCCAGCCTACCTAAAGTTTTAGTGGATTTTCATAATCTCATTCAAGACAATCCTCTAAATTTAAACTGATACTGTACACAGATGGGGCTTCAAGACAGAATTGGGGCCAGTCAACAGGAAACCGATGGTCACCAGCGAGGGGTGAACAAGGGGTCTGCATGGACACATTGATGAAAATGGGCTTCTATCATCAGAAGACAGGAATGGCGAGAGGGGCTTGACAGGAGACCTAACTGTGTAACTCCGTCTTTTACATGTGTGAGATGCATCTGCAGTTCACTTACCTGGGATTCTTTTCAGTTGAGTACAGATGGATCAATGTTAATTTTAAAATACTTTAAAAATAGATTACCTTGGTAGGCTTTCCTACATTAACTGGTTAACTTTTGAGATTATGAAAAAAAGAGTCATGTCAGAAAATAGAATAAGTTCCTTAGAATGCCTAAACACTATTCCAGAGCGACACCTTGCTTCCCTGCCCTTCGGCTCTTGCTCGTCCCTACCTCAGACTCTGCGCCCCACTGTGCCCAGCTGCCGAGAGCCAGGCCTGTGTCCATGACCCTGACCCAGCCCACAGGCAAGACCATCTTTGAGCTCCTTTTGGCGTGTGGCCTGCAGTGCCCAGGTGAATCCCAGAGCTACCTACCTGGCTGCTCTGGGAGGGCCTCCTCTCTGAATGGAATGGTCCAGCTTTGATTCTTCCCACTTCCAAGGTCACTGTGCCTAGGGAACACTGGGGGAGCAGTGGGTTTATGGAAATGTTTAAATAAAGTGCTACAGTCATCTTTAGGAGCACTTTTTACTCTTTAAGACTGAGTTTCTAAAGGCATCTTCCTTTTGGAATTTCCATAGTCAAGGATACCTTCAAAGCTTTGTAGAAAGACGCTTTTTAAAAAATAGAATTAGTCAAAGTAGTAACAACAAGCAGCAACAGCCACACCAAATGTCTGTCGTATGACCTCATAATTTACATGGAGACTCATAATTTACACTGAGAACTGGGCAATTATCTCAGGAAACACACTGATTTAGATAGGCTAAATGAACTAAATAGCTCAGGTTCTAAAAACAAAACAAACAATAAAGCAACTTATTTTGCTCTTAATAGCAGAGATACTCAGATAAATCGCTGAGCTCTCTATTGTTCCACTGTTCCTGAATAAACAATACTTAAATTAGCCACGTTACCATAAACACAAAACAAGGACTGAAGACCATTTCCCCGTGGCCCTTTACGGGAAAGGCATTACATCACAGGCTGCAAGAAATGCTACACAGTCTCTGGTGTGGAAACAACGCAAGGGGGTGTTGGGCGGCTGGGCTTTTGCAGTCAGACACACTGTTCTAAATCAGACTATGTGATTTACTGGCTGTGAGACCTTAACAGATGTCTAGCTTGATAAGTCTTTACATTTAAAAAATGGAGACCATTCTAGATTGCTGTGATAGGATAACTTAGGACAGTGTTTAGCACAAATTAGTACTTCCACAGGTATTATTATGCTGCTTCTATGACAGGGGTTACAAAAGATGTTTCACTCGTAAGTGTATTGATCACAAATCAAATTTTTAAAAGTCAAAACCTGACCTGCACTATTCATAAGTTGTTTTTCTGTTTGTTTGGTATTTTGCGGGGAGGGGCAGGAACTTATCAAACTGTTCTTGAATCTACTTATATTTCCAGCTTACATAGCTGCAGGGTTAACCAATTCCATGCATTAATTATTCAATGTGAGAAGTTATAACTCTTTCATCTACTTGCAACATATCTCATTTAAATGTCAAGGGAATCTGTTATTATAAAAAATTTTTTAGCCCTAGCTGGTTTGCTCAGTGGATAGAGCATTGGCCTGCAGACTGAAGGGTCCCAGGTTCGATTCCAGCCAAGGGCACATGCCCGGGCTGCGGGCTCAAACCCCAGCAGGGGGAGTATAGGAGGCAGTCAATCAATGATTCTCTCGTATCACTGATGTTTCTATCTCTCTCTATCTCTCTCTCCCTCTCCCTTCCTCTCTGAAATAAAGAAATTAAAAAAAAATTTTTAAGCCAAATTTTCTGTTATAAAAGCAATTCACCCTCTATAGAAAATTTTGAAATGAAAAGAACCAAGGATTCCATAGTTCCAATAATCACCTCATAATTATTGTTAAAAGAATTACTATAAGACTTTATTTCACATAGATGTTTCTACACTGTGAATAAAATTTTGTTTCACCTTCTCTACTGTTTTTTTCATGTTAATTAGTTATCCTGAACATGACTTTTAAACGGATATGTTTGCCATGCACCCTTGCCATAGTTTTGTCAACTGTATTGCTTCCATTTTTTCTATTATTACCAATAACACTGCAACAAACATCATGTGAAGATTTTGTGTGTTGAAGATTATTTATTATGGAAATATAGTTTCTTACTTATCTCTTATTTGTGAGAACATTTTAAATAAAGAGGTGTCAGTACTTATTGCACTGAGCTAGCTCAAGGTTAAATTCCTCTTCTTCTATATCATGGCACACAATTACCGTATTCTGGGCATTTGATTTTTACCTTTAGCAAAGCGGCAACAGCTTCCTGTGTGGCATTACGGACATCTTCTCCGTTCACCATCAGTATCTGGTCTCCCTGCATCAGTCTTCCATCAGCATCTGCAATTCCTCCTTTGACAATGTCTGATACAAAGACGCCAGTGTCATTTCTGCAAACATAATTTTGATTTTCAATATTACTTTTTCTCAACTGTAATGCAATGATTATTTAATAAAAGGCTGAAATCTTTTAACTGAAAATTTTATTTTATAAGTTTTTTTTTCTTCTCAAATCAACACTGGGGCAATATTAGAATTAATTTTTATGATGAATAATAGTTGATATCTTATAATATATACTAGAGGCCTGGTGCACAAATTTGTGCACAGGTGGGGTCCCTCTGCCTGGCCAGCTGGGGTGAGGCACCATAGGAGTTTGGCCAGCCAGGGGAGGGACTGAGGGAGATTGGCTAGCCACAGGAGGTTGGCTGTGGGAGCACACTGACCACCAGAGGCCAGCTCCTGTGTTGAATATCTGCCCCCTGGTGGTCAGTGTGCATCACAGCAACTGGTCGACTGGTTGTTCAGTCGCTTAGGCTTTTATACATATAGATTTCATAGATTAAATATGTCTTGCATAAGCATATTTATTTAACAACTATATACTATGTGTAGAAGTGGCTACAATACTCACTGTATGGGTCACACAGCTACCAAATGGCAAAACAATGAGATGTAAGAGTCCGTCCTTGGTTACAAAATCTATTATTCTTTCTACACCATAATGAAGCCTTAAACAGATATAGACCTGTGCCTATAAAAATATGCTGCTGTTACCATCAACATCATTAACAATATTAAAAATGAGTAACTAATGTGTATCTCAAACTAAGACCATTTGTTACCCCAAACTTAAGTACCCCTGCTGTGCTGCCTTTTATTTTAAATCATTATACACCTAACTACCAATCAAGAGAGATTTATGTAAAATGAACAAATACTAACCTATTCCAATATTTTTATTTTTATTTATTTTTTTAAAATATATTTTATGGATTTTTTACAGAGAGGAAGGGAGAGGGATAGAGAGTTAGAAACACTGATGAGAGAGAAGCATCGACCAGCTGCCTCCTGCACACCCCCTACTGGGGATGTGCCCGCAACCAAGGTACATGCCCTTGACTGGAATCGAACCTGGGACCGTTCAGTCCGCAGGCCGACGCTCTATCCACTGAGCCAAACCAGTTAGGGCACCAATATTTTTTTAAAAAAACTATAAATAAACCAACAACTTCTTGTTGAGATACAAAGGCAACTGAAAGGTGAACTGCACCACTTGCTCTTGCCAAGGTCGTGACCTCAAGCCATTTCACCAACTGATCGTCTGCTTTCCCATCTTCAGAATAAAGGTGTTGGAACTTACTGTACTATATATTTGCTAATATTTCCTATATATAAATATTTAAATAAATTTGGTACTGAATTTACGTATATTCACCAATCTGCCTCCGCAGCCCCTAAAGTTACTGTCTGTCCCCTTTTGATGGCAGGCTCTTGTTCATGCTGATCTTCTCTCTGGGGTATCCTCCATCCCCTTTCAGAAACCAACTATCATTTACCACTTCTAGCTTCAGCTCAGGCACCTCTTTCTAAAGAAGTTTTCCTAATCTACTTCCCTTAAATAGAGTTACTTGGTTCATTTCGCCTTTGCTTCCATGGATCCCCACAATGCATTTCGGTCACTCATCAACAGATTCCTTTGTTGCAAGAATGCATTTAATTCTCACTCACCAAACTGAGTTTTCTGAGGTCAGGTACCATGTCTTTCTTTTTTTTTAAAAAAAAAAAAATATATATATATATATATTTTATTGATTTTTTACAGAGAGGAAGGGAGAGGTATAGAGAGTTAGAAACATCAATGAGAGAGAAGCATTGATCAGCTGCCTCCTGCACACTCCCCACTGGGGATGTGCCCGCAACCCAGGTACGTGCCCTTAACCAGAATCGAACCTGGGACCCTTCAGTCCCCAGGTCGATGCTCTATCTACTGAACCAAACCGGTTAGGGCACCATGTCTTTCTTAACTCTGTCCTCCAGAATCCAATATATTTCCCGGCACATAGCAGGTACTCAAAAGTAACAAAGAGCTTTTTGTTGGGTACTTTCAAAACCCTCAAAATACTCACGGAAAAAGTTCAAAACCAGTGTCTTTGGATGTTCCACACTTACAGAACACTAGCTGTTGATAAAGATGTTACTACTGCTACTTCTCTTGAACATACCTTAGATTTCATCATTTCTGAAAGGTCACTATGTTTGCCCTTCTCTTACCTTTTACCAACAATACTTAATCCCAGGCCTTTCCCTGGCTTCTTCTGCAGCTCAATGGTGAGGGTGTCACACACGTCCTCCTCTTTGTATGGGGCCTCATCTCTGTAGAGTGTCAGGCGCACTCTTTGTGGCGTCTGTCTCAGGACATTTATTGCTTCATCATGCGTGGCCTTTCTCAAGTCAATGCCATTCACCTGTTCAGAAATGGGACACGGTCTCTGAGGAACCCAGTGAGTTAAGGAAAATTAAGGAAGAGGGGGGAGAGGAGAAAAGGGAGGAAAAGGAGTAGAAGGGAAGTGAGGGGGGAAAGGGGGGGAGGAAAAGAGAAACAGACACACAAAGACCACCCTCCCCAGAGTAGCCTTTTCTTTGTTAACTGTAAAGGTCAAGTACACAGCATCTGTACCTCTAAAATCTGATCTCCAGCCCACAGTCTTCCATCTTTACATGCTGCTCCTTCCTCATACACTTCATGGATAATAATGGCACCCTAAGGACCCAGACAAGACACACCCATGGTTTATCCCATTTTCCCTAGGGATGGTGAGCAGAAATGGAGTCACAACACACTGCATTTTTATCGACAGTGATACGGGTTACACACTCACAGGGTCCACACGTGAGTCACATATCAAAATTCAAAGAAAAGCATAACAACAATGTTTTTGCTAAAAAGGCTCAAAGAAAGTTAAACTTCTTTCTAATGATCGGGAGGCTTAAAGAAAAAATGGTTAAATATATAAATCACACACATATATAATAGATATACATCATTTCTCCTATCCACACGTGCAAATGATTGGATTTCACAAGCATTTCTGACACTTAGAAAAATTTGCCTAGTCCTGGCCAGGTGACTCAGTTGGTTGGGCACTGTCTCGTATTTCAAAAGTGTTTTGGGTTCGATTTCTGGTCAGGGCATACATCTGTGTTGCAGTTTCGATCCCCAGTTGGGGAGTGTATGGGAGGCAACCGATTGATGTTTCTCTCTCACATCTCTGTTTCTCTCTCCAGGTGAGGATTTAAATAAATAAAAGAAAAAAGAAAAATTTGCCTATGAATAATGCATAGATGCCTCTCAATATGTGTCTAACCCAATCATGTCCAATCAATAAGAAGTAAATGAAAACACAGCAAGGACTTTGAACTCATAGAAATATTTTGAACCTGCAGGTCATAACCACAAGTTTAACAGAGTCTCACGGAGTCAGACTGGCCTACTCAAAATAAAAACCCCAGTACCCACCCACTTAAATATTTTCCCTACAAATGAAAATAACAAAGAACTATGCATTTTTCTAAGCCTTTATATGTCATTTAATAAAATTGATAGAAAGCTCCCTGACAAGGCTCTCAGGGCTGTCTGAAGGGGCTGCCTATGTCTCAAAGCATCTCTGGGTGTGTCCTCACCAGCAGAGTATCCGCTCCCCCGACGATGCTCAGGCCCAGCCCTGTCCGCCCTTTGGAAATCTCAATTGTTGTTTCGCAGCCCGGGATAATGGGGCAGGTTGTAGGATCAGAAGCAAAAACTGCTGGTGTTGACGACCTGCTTGTACCTAAAAATGAAATGAAATACAAATTGATTAGAAGGCATATGCAGTAAACTCACCACACTGGTTGTCTTTGGGAGAACGAGCAGAAAAATGGGCCCAAGACTGGGGACAAAGAAGACTTCAAAGTCACCTTAATCTTTCAGGGACATTCTAAACTACCAAACAGATATGATTAAATCCTCATTTTTAATTACAGTAGTGGGCACAAAATTACCTGCTAGATTATTTTCTGCACTATTCTGTGTGTTGTTTTTTTACATTGCTACAGATACTATGTAAAAAGCAACAGAGGGTTGAATTGAACCTCTAGTTTCACTCCAATATTCTACATTCCACTGGAGCCGAACAAATCCTATGAAATCATGGCTGGTAAAGCTCAGATCCGAGGTGTGTGGCAGGACCTAAAACACAGCCCGGGAAGAGCACAGAGCACAGTGAACGTGAACAATTTTGGTCACGGCGCCTGCTTCTCAGGGCTGTCTTTTCTTCTTATTCCAGAGTCTCTTTTCTTCTGCAACCAGGCTGAGCATTACACAGCTGAACTTAGTTAATACCTGAGTTTATAAAATGTCAAGTGAGACGCACTCACAGTGTCTTTCCTGCATCTCACTTGATGTTTTATAAACTCATATATTACATACCGCTACATATATGCTCATCATTGGATAGACAAGAATAGATCATGAAAAAACAAGGTGAACGTACGTTCACACCTCATTTTATTCTAGTCTTCATAGCCTATGTTTAATGATACACCAAAGAGCAGGCAGCAAACAGCATATTTGGGGAAAGCTGGGACAATTGGTAAAGCAGCTTTATAGACAAGATGCTCTTTTTAGGAACGCAGAGACAGACTATTTTCTTGCTCCTGAAATGGTATGAGCAGGTGTAAGATGTTTTCTTTTAGTTATGTTTTCATTTAGCAGTTCATATTTTTATAGACAATGCTATTTAGGGATCAACATAAAATTAAAAATAAGAAAACTTCCATTCAATATTTAAATAATTCATTGAAATACCCTGTCTTTCTAAATAATCACTTTCATTAGATATGTATAACCTAAACTGCTATTTCCTTAAAAAACTTCTAAAGAACTGAATATTGCAGTTTCGAAGCCAAAAGAGATTTTTTCACTAACTGCAAAAAAAAAAGTCAATGTGTTTAAGTACTTTTCTTTAATGCTGCAAAGCTTAAAACGTATAGTTTTAGTAAATTCTAGCATAATTTTTCTTAAAACATTACTGGAAGAAATAGTTTGCCCCAATATATTAGACTGGCATTTTAATGGGAGAAAAGTGTTGTCCCCGGCGCCACATATAACCATTTCATTTGACAGGATGTACTGTTAGACCCCAATGACAGCGCTCGGACTGACTACAAACACCCGTGGCAATGACCAGCATTTTTAAGCGTTTCCTGTAGTGCCAGGCAACTCTGATTCCTCTGATGAAGTGGCATCACTGTATCCATTTTACAGTGTATCCATTTCAAACACTGAGGTGAAGTTAAATTACTGCTCAGTATAAAAAAGACAACGGACAGCCCTGGCTTGTTTTTCTCAAAGGTTAGATCGCCGGCCCAAGGACTGAGTCTCAGATTCAATTCCTGGTCAAGGGCACGTATCACATCTGGTCTGGGAACGAGTGGGAGGCAATCAATCGATTTATCTCTCTTCTGTTGATGTTGGTCTCTCTCTTCCTCCTCCTCCCTTTCAAAAATCAATGGAAAATATATCCTCACTCCTTGGGTGAGGATTAAAAAAAAAAGGAAATGTACGAAACTATGTTTTTAATTCATTAGTCAGATACCTAGAGTCAAGGTACCCTTAGCAAAAGGTCCATGGGGAACGAAGGGTACCGCTCCTTTGTTTTAGAGATGAAGAGGCTGAAACTCAGAGGGTGGATGGGTTTCCTAAGGCTGGTTAATAGACAGCACACACATCACCCGTCTAATGGTCAGTACTCCTTCTTCCCCTTATACCAGCTTTCACCAAAGAGTACCGGGTGCCCTAACTATGGCCTTTCAAACACTGATCTCCAGGCAGGCAGGCAGCTGGCTCCCACTCCCCCGTGGAGAGCGCCGCTGAGCCTGAGTGCGCTGAGCGTGCTAGGCTGTGGGACTCACGAGACCAGCCCTTACTTCGGACGGGCTCCGGTTCCGGGGAGCCAGGTGGTGGGACGATCGGAGCCTGGGAACTGTTCTTTTTTTCACCATTGGATGCACCAGCTGCTGAAGCAACAGCCTGGGAATCTGGATTCTCGGCCCGAATGGTAAGTTTCACTGTTGTCTTTGCTGTTTTCAAAAGGCTGATAAACTGGCAGGGGGTTGGTGTGAAGGGGAAACAAAATTCAGAGACAGAGACAAATTAGTAGGCATATACAATGAAGTCACTATTATAGTTGGAATCTAAAACCATCTATGGTGGAGAGAAAAGTCAGAGGCAAATTCTTTCCTTGTCAAGATTTGAGGGGCCAAGAAAGAATGGTTATAGTTTCATTGTAGTTTCCTCAATTGTCTAATATTAAGGCCACAGTTACCTTCTACTGTAAGTCCAGTTCTGACTCTACTCTTTCTTATCTAAGTATAGAGCTTTCAACTTTGTATATTTCCAATTAGTTACATCCATTTCTTTGGATCACTGCCTAATATATATGGGGTATTTCACCACTCCTGACTCTACAGAGAATCTGAAGCAGCCTACACAAACATTTAAAAAATGGAATCGGGGTGGGAACTAGGTGAAGGGAAGGAAGGAATGGGGGGGGGGGGGCACATCTGTAATACTCTCCATAAAGATTTGGAAACAAAAAGAAGGATAAGGAAAACTATGCAACAGAAAAGTCAAGTCAAATGGAAAGTTATGTGAGTTAAAGGATCAACCTCTACAATTAAAACGAAATGAAACAAATGATTTCAGCTTCTTGCTGGCCAATGTAGAAATGGAAGCATTTGCACACGGACTCTCAACAGGCCTGCTCCTCGCACTTCTGTATGAAAGGCCTCAAGTGAGATTCCTAAGGATTATGAACACTTCTGAGGAAGAGGAAACGCAGGTACAAATAAATGTTAATCCCAATAAAAGTTATACATATTTTTTGGGCTAACTTCAGCTGGCTTTATCTCATATTTAATGGCTGAGTGCTAAAATCTGCTTGTAAAGCAATATGCATAGTGGCTACTTATGGGACCTAACATTCATAAAAAATGTTCCTTGGTCTTGACACTAAGTTGACCCTTGTTTAGAAGTCTAAACTTTTCCTAAGGGAAAATGGAAATGTTACTTTATAAAAAATGTCCACTAATTACTGAATTTACCAGGCAACATAAAATAGCTCAACACTGCCTTCACTGAAAAATAGTAAACAAAAATTGAAGAACTTCCAAATAATCTCTTCCTTTAAGGCTATCTGTCTATTATAGCCACATGGCTATAATTTCCTATGGCCAACCACACAGACAAACACAGGGACCCTCGTACGTACACACAAACACAGGGACACACGCACACACACGCATACTGTGGCCATGCTTAAGGATAGGTTCACAGCACAATTTGTTTTTGTTGTTTTCTTTTTAAGAAAAAAAAGTACCTTTTCAACAGGATAGCCAATAACAACTTCATCATCGATAGCCAAGATCTGATCTCCAACTTTGAGACGCCCATCCTAAACGGAATCATGGAACATTTGAATGATTCTGCAGAAGTAACTTTCTCTTCCACACTTTCTGACATGAAAAGGGGGAGGCCTCACCTTGGCCGCGACCCCGTGCTCTGTCAGACTCTTTATGATGACTCCTCTGAGTGTGTCTTCTTCACTGATAGCAATGCCCAAGCCCCCTTGATCCTAGAGAAATACAAATAAGACCGCTCGGAAAATCTGAAACATCAAATTTATTCAAATGGAAAGGTATGTGGCCATAATTTCTGAACATCATCGTCTACCCAGGGGCTAAAAAAGAAACTAAAACTGTTCTAACATCTATTATTAGAAATTTCTTCTTTTTTTAAAAATATACTTTATTGATTTTTTTACAGAGAGGAAGGAAGAGGGATAGAGAGTTAGAAACATCGATGAGAGAGAAACATTGATCAGCTGCCTCCTGCACACCCCCTACTGGGAATGTGCCCGCAACCAAGGTACATGCCCTTGACCGGAATCGAACCTGGGACCTTTCAGTCCGCAGGCGGACGCTCTATCCACTGAGCCATACAGGTTAGGGCATAAATTTCTTCTTTTCTTAAGCAAACTTTCAAGTTTTTTAAATGGGAATAAATTCTCCTCCATCAAATATTCAAATACAGGGTGGAGCAAAAGTAGGTTTACAGTTGTTCCTACGGAAAATAATAATTAATCAATAATAATACAGGGACAAGCTGTATTTTCCATACCCACAACTATAAACTGACTTTTGCCTAACCCGGTATGTTCACTTCTCCCAAATTTCTACTACCTCTAGTATCTTTAGCATATGTATACTGCAACATATCTCTAGTAACTTTAGCAAAATGTCCTGGAAACAAAAATGCTTTCAATAATTCAATGAGTATAGGATGTTTGAGAATTTCCTTATGTGTAACTGGCTGGCTGAATCACAGTATCCCCCCCCGCCCCACCCCCCGGCTTCCTCGTTCTGGCCTAGGCTTGCAAATAACACAGGAGCCGGCTCCTACTCCCCCTCTGCGCCTCTTTCTTTAGCAGGTGGGCCGCGATGACTGCTGCAAGCTCTACCCCTTCTGGGGCTCCGGACCCAGCGTGGTTTCTCTAGGGACTTGTGTTTTGATCTGGTGCAGAGTGAAAATGCTCTCAACTCTGGGCCCAAGGACCTGCCCTGAAAAGCTGGCAAGGCTAGACAGCCACACCTACTTTGTATTTTCCACATCTGCTTTTATCAAAACCAAATGTTCCACAATACCGGCGTTTACCTTTAATATTAATGCTCATAAAACTAAAACAGGGTTCAACATTTTCATTCTGGTTTGAGCTGGGTTCCTCTTCCACTACAGTCTCCAAGCAGGGAAATATTAAGCAAAAAAGAGAAAAGGAAATCTCACCATGTTTCTTCTGAAAGGTATACAAGAGCCAAAGCTTGCTATCAGGCCTTTAGGATCATGACCATGACATCCAGGCCAGGTTCCCTACCTTTAAAGACTGCCAGCATGGGGCTTTTCTGTGGGAGATAAACAATGCCTGCCAACCTGCAGGCTCTCCCTGGGCATCTGCCCACCACTGCTCCCCTCAGGCAATCAGTCATGGAGAGAGGACAAAACTGCACTTTTAGGGTGAACAGAACTCGGTCCTAATTTACTTCCTGCCTAGCTGAAGAAATCTGGATATGCCACTTAATATCTCTAAACCTCAATTTTCTTATCTAAAAACAAACAAAAAAGGAATAATACTATTTGCCCAACAGCAAGGCTGCTGTGAGGATTAAGTGCAGTAAGAAAGGGCTTGAAAGCTTGATGCATTACACAAGTGTTGTTCTAACACATATTCCTTCTGCTAATAACTCTGCAGGACAAAACCAAGGTTACTTCAGATGAATTCTTGAAACATGCCAGTATTCTGAAACCCCAAACTCTGATCCAGCAGTCAAAGAATCAGGCTTGATGAATAGGAAGGTCAGTGTGATACCACACTGGCAAATCCCAATGCCAATGCAAAGCATAAACAATTTGGTGACCCTGTATTTGGGATTTTCCACAGTAATGGTCTTTCCTATTATGACAAAGAAACCTTTGTTTGAATAAGTAATACTCTATATCTATAGTGAGATATAGATATATTTGTTCTATTATTCTTTATTCACTTAATTGTAGTCAGGAAAGTTCTTTACTATTACAGCAGGCATTTGCTGGCTGTTTATCTAATACTCATTCTCATCTTACTCCTTTGTACAAACTCATGTATTTTCATTAGACTATCCAGTCCCCCGTCCCTCTGCTGCCTCAAATAACACACACACTCTCCCCCCTCCCTCTTTGCCTATGTTTTCAGTGATGGTGTTCAGTTATGTACACAAACCCTTTGATGCTCTTCCCTTCAAGAAGGGATTCTTGAGTGGGGCTGGGCTTGGTGACTTGATGGTAATAAACAAAATAAAGGAGAAGTGATGATGTGTAATTGCACAATTTTGTCAAAAAGGGCTTCTGAGCTTCCTCCTTGCTTTTTTTCTTGGGTCATTTGCCATGCCAGGGGCCATGCCACGAGGGCACTAAAGCAGCTCCATGCAGAGAAAACAGGCATCTTGCCAGCAGCCCTGTAAGTAAACCGTCTTGGTCGGCTGTAGTTCCTCCAGCCCCAACCAAATCTTCAGACGAGTTGCAGCCCTAGCTGGCAATTTTTTAGCAACCGTACAAGTGAGTCTGAACCAGACCACCCAGCTAAACTGCTCCCGAATTCCTGATACACAGAAACTGTGAGAATAATAAATGTCTACTGTTTTAACCATTAATTTTGGAGGGAATTTCTTATGTAGCAATAGAAAAGTAGCTCCACAGATAGAGTCTGAATGACTGAAGTTAGTTGCACAATTCTATTCCATGGCTTAGGAAAAGGTATATGACCTGAACTGGTTCAACAGGATGAATTTCAAGAGTTTTGCTCAGAAGTTTGAGATAGTCACTCTGTCTCCCAACCCCCACTATATGTGAGAGAAGTAGCCCTTGGCCCCCATTATGGTTCGCAGCCACTCTAAAACTATGAGGAGGACCAGTCTTGGGGTCAAGCTGCCACTGTGTACAGCTGTGCAGGGGCAGGAAGAATGGGCCCTTATGACACTGCTGAGCCACACGGTCAACTGTCCTCAGACCACAAATCCCTCCTTTAAGACTGATGGGAGTCTGTTTTTGTATAAATATGCTGCAATCCCACTTAGAATATACTACGAAAACAAATACATACACATCTATAGACAATAATGGATTGTCAGGTAAGTAAGGATAATGGCGTGTGAGTGTTTCTCTCTCCGGAACACTACTGAGGTGTGTTTAGACAGCAGTTATTTTAGAGCAGAGACACAATGTGGATTTCAAGCTGCCTTGATTTACACTATAATGAAATCTAGTAGCAACCCAGCTACAAAACAGTGAAACTCATTGAAACACAGAACCTTTGGTACCAGCAGAGGTACCATTCACTATTCTTTACTGTGTTAGCCATCAAGTAAATTTAGGAGCTATTAAATGTTCTACCTGAAAATTGTTAAAATCCTCCATTTCACTAAGGGACATGTTTGGTACAGCCCATATGAAAATAAACTGTTCTCCTTTATAATCATGGAAAACCACTTGATTCAGTTCACCAGAAGGAGACAATAGTTTATCTTATCCTATATAATTCTTTTCTAATTGCTCAACTTTCCACTTCACTTCTGCCACAGCACACAGAGTCCTTAAAAATAGATCTTAGAAACTTTGCTTTGAGCTAGTTTTTAAAGCATCATCAAAAAATAAAAAATAAAAAACATCACCATAAGGGGAATGTGAAACAAATTAAAGAAATATATTTATGGAGGAACACTTGTACAATTAAAGAGCTAAAAAAAAAAAGTAAACAGGAATTAAAAGTAGAAATAAACTAAACAAACTACTCTTATTATCAGGAGGACTGTTTTAAAGTTGGAAGATACCCTAAAATTTAGAAGAAAAACTCTTAATTGTATTTGAAGACTGTCACCATATAAAATTAACTGGATATGAAACAGATCTCTGGGAATCATGTAATGTTGTTACCTGCTTTGATGTATATGTATTTCCTTACACAAAATGTGCTAAAAATAAATCTTTAACAAAAAAAAATATGTCTGTTAAACTGAATTAGCATTTCAGTCAGCCACTGGGTGTACATTTATAAACCACATACACATTATGAGCTTTTTGCTTACACTTTTATTTTCCTACTTAAAAAAAAAGAATTAAAAAAAAGATAATAGACCTGTCAAGAGAGTTTCTAAGGAGTCAAAACAGAACTCAAAATGACCTGTTACATGATTTCGAATTTTCATACAAAAACTATTCTCTCCTTCCTGCCTCTCCCAATCTTAACATCTTTCCCCGTGAGCACAAACTACGTGTAAGCATGCATTCACTCTTCCCTCCCTAATGCTTTGTATGAACTATGGTACACAATTCCACATAAGACAATGGGAGAGAAAGTGTAAGAGTTATTACTTCTCTCAACATGCAATTGAAATGTATAGATACTATACTCACCTGAAAGTTTAGCATAAGAGATATGTTCTTGATTATATGACAAGTAAATGAAGACATTAATAGTAAGCATTATATAGGCCATAATATTGGAGAAATATTTCTAAATAAACAAAGGTGAGATTATGCTAGGTCTTGAGTTATGTAGGATTTGGATAAGCTTTAAAAAAACCAGGACATCCTGATATAAGCAAAGGCAAAGAGAGATGAATTCTTAAAATAATTTCCATGGGCTCTTGATTCAAGTCAGTTTGATGAAGTAGAGACTTATTACAAGGAACATATTAGGGACTTGGGAAAGGTAACACTACCCTGAAATCAGCAGGGGAAAGAGGAAGGTATTGGCTCTCTTACATGGAAATAGCATGAGGGATTCTTGAAGTGTATAGACTTCTTGGTAGAAGAGGAAAAGGCTTTAATGACTTCTGTTCTTTTCTCTCTAACCTACAACACGAATTGTCCATTAAGAAGGACTTCTCTCATACAGAATTATCTATTGTAAAAAAGAATTATCTATTGTAAAAAAGCAACCAATAAAGTCACAGTATTTTTTTCTCCTAAATGCTTAACATGGTCTGATCATGTGCCAGGCATTATGCCAACCACTTGATAAACAACTCATTTAATCTTTACAATTACCTACATCAAAGATCATATTGTCCTCTCCAGTTTACAAGTGAGAAGACTGAGGCCAAGGGAGATCACACACTGTGTCAAGTGGATACCTGATGAAGTGGGTCCTCACCCTGAGGCACTTCTTCTAACGCTTGGCCTCAGCATCATGCTGCACTGACTCACACCTGGAGCGTGGCAGCATCTCATTGAGTATCCTCCTATCCCCCACCCCTACTCCCTCCTTCTCTTCCCCCTCAGCTCTCCAATGCTCTTTCTGCCTGTACTCTCGTTCATCTACTGTCCACCTGCAGACCAGCATGGCCCTGCAGCACCTAACAGCCTGTATAGGTTTCTATTCAGCAAACTACTTCTTTAAAGTGGTCATTTGAACTTAAGGTTCTGATCTTCTCAAAAGCAAATTCCTCACTGATGTCTATCAGTGAAACTTCTAGAATTGGAGCTTTCCGTTTTATGAAGGAAAAGAAACCATCATTTCTGTTTCTTTATTCTTTAATTCCTGCCTTGGCAGATCCCTGGTAAATAGATCAAAGGAGGGACCACAAAATCTCGTACCTTGGGGTACCATAAAGGAGGAAAAGGAGGGTCCCTACTAAAGTATCAGTTAGCACAGTGGTTCTCACCCTTCAGCGTTCACTGCAGTCACTGAGAAGGCTTAGTAAAACACAGGCTGTGGGCCACCCAGTTACTCAGTAGGTCTGAGTGGCCCCAAGCACCTGCATTTTTAACAAGATCCTAGGTACTGCTGACTGATGTTGCTGATGGAGACCACACTTTTGAGAACCAGTGGATGAGGACAGCAATGTGAATATCATTTCACTCCAATTCAAAGCAGATTTACCTTGGGAAGCTCCAGATGTTGCACGTTTGTAAAGGAACTGAAGTCCACAGCTGCATCGGAAGTGGCAACACTTGGTTCAGCCTGACAGAGAACGAAATGGCAAAATGGGCAATGGCGTGTCGTGTCTTTTTGTTTGTTAAAATATAAGCGCCACTTAGTCAAAATCATTTTATGTATTGTAATTCATTATTACTATTTGGAGAGAATAATACACTCTCTCCGGAACACTACTGAGGTGTGTTTAGACAGCAGTTATTTTAGAGCAGAGACACAATGTGGATTTCAAGCTGCCTTGATTTACACTATAATGAAATCTAGTAGCAACCCAGCTACAAAACAGTGAAACTCATTGAAACACAGAACCTTTGGCACCAGCAGAGGTACCATTCACTATTCTTTACTGTGTTAGCCATCAAGTGAATTTAGGAGCTATTAAATGTTCTACCTGAAAATTGTTAAAATCCTCCATTTCACTAAGGGACATGTTTGGTACAGCCCATATGAAAATAAACTGTTCTCCTTTATAATCATGGAAAACCACTTGATTCAGTTCACTAGAAGGAGACAATAGTTCGTTTATCTTATCCTATATAATAATCCTATATAATAAAAGGCTAATATGCAAATCGACTGAACAGTGGACCTGGTTGCTATGATGTGCACTGACCACCAGGGGGCAGATTCTCAATGCAGGAGCTGCCCCCTGGTGGTCAGTGTGCTCCCACAGGGGGAGCGCTGCTCATCCAGAAGCCAGGCTCCCACACTGGGAGTGGGCCTAAGACATCAGTCGGACATCCCCCAAGGGCTCCTAGACTGCAAGAGGGCACAGGCCGGGCTGAGGACCCCCCCACCCAAGTGCATGAATTTCATGCACCAGGCCTCTAGTGTATAGATAAAGCCCAATGTTTATATGTTTATTGAGGGAATAGTGTTTCCTTTTCTCACTGATGACCCTCATGGCTCCTCTAATTTTCCCTCTTTTTCTATTACTTCCTTCTATTCATCTGAAACATGTAGCCAAAGCTTTTCCAAATAAAAACAGGACTTCCACCAAAAACTCTTTTTTTGTCACCTTCTAGCCACTGCCTTCTTTGTTCTAACTTCTTACCCATTATTTGCTTCCTCAGAAATCACTAATAATCTCCTAATTGCCAACTCCAATGGACATTCTTTATTCATTTTCTTACCTCTTTGCAGTATTCAAGGTTGTAGAATATACCCTTCAATTTTTTTTCAATGTTTGGGTGGGTTGTTATTTATATACTAGAGGCACAGTGCAGGAATTTGTATACACTGAAAGGAAATCAATTAGAAGAAATATTTTAGGGGCCAGGGAGGGACCGCGGGAGGAATCCAGGGAGTGTCCAGCCCAGGGATGGGCAAACTTTTTGACTCGAGGGCCACAATGGGTTCTTAAACTGGACCGGAGGGCCAGAACAAAAGCATGGATAGAGTGTTTGTGTGAACTAATACATGTTAACACTGCTGCTGGTGAAGGAGCGGAGGGGAGAGCAAGAGAACCCTCTGCTCTTTCGGCTCCGCAGGCCGGATAGAACAGCCGAACGGTCCGGATCCGGCCCGCAGGCCATAGTTTGCCCACGGCTGGTCCAGCCTGTCTTGCCCAGTCCCGAATGGGGCTGATTGGGGCTGGCAGGCCAGCCTGCAGGGGATGTGGGGGGGCTCCAGGGTGTGTCTGGCCCGTCTCGTTCAGTCCCCGTCAACTGGACCTCAATAGAAAGCTAACCTACCAATTGGAGCTTCTGCCCCCTCGTGGTCAGTGTGCATCATAGTGACTGGTCGAGCAGTTGTCCAAACGGTTGATCTATTAGTTGGACACTTGGCATATTAGGCTGTTATATACATACTACAGGCCTGGTATATGAAATTCGTGCACAGGGGTGGGGCGGTCCCCTCAGCCCAGCCTGCACTCTCTCCAATCTGGGACCCCTCAGGGGATGTCCGACTGCCAGTTTTGGGCCTAAACTGGCAGTCAGACATCCCTCTCACAATCCTGGACCACTGGCTCCTAATCGCTCATCTGCCTGCCTGCCTGGTCACCCCCAGCTGCCCCCGCTGCCGGCCTGGTCACCCCTCATGGCTCACCTGTCAGCCTGGTCGCCCCATGCAGCCTGCTGTTCAGTCATTTGGTTGTCCCTCACTAACCCCCCTGCCAGCCTGGTCGTAGGCAGCCATCTTGTGAGGGCATGAGGGTTAATTTGCATATTATCTCTTTATTATATAGGATAGATAGATAGCTATATCAGCTTTAACTATAAGGGACAAAGATGATCCATGGTTTTTTTAAAAATATTTTTAAATTGATTTTTAGAGAGAGAGAGAAGAAAAAGAAACATTCACGCGAGAGCGCAACATCAGCTGCCTCATGTACTAGGAGCTTGCAAACGGCAGGGGGGCGTGGTGGGAGGGGGGGCATGTGCGCCCTGATCTGGAATTGAACCAGCAACCTTTTAGTGCACAGAGCAATGCCCAACTAACTGAGCCACACTGGTCAGGGCCCATTCTTCTTGAAATGTGGTCTCATCAGCTGTTATGCAGCACGTCCGCCTGGCTCTACTTCATCAACTCTGACCATATGTATCAGCCTTCTTTCTGATTGTTATTACATAATCCTGACCTTGGCCCTGTTCTCTCTAAATGTTCTCTGTAGTCAAGTGCCTCAGCTTTCACACCAAATCTGCATCTAAGAGAATTCTATCTCTGAACTCTAGACCAAATGTCCCAATGTAAACTATACTTCACTCTTAGGCTGCCTAAATACATGTCTTCTAGTTTTACAAATATTTATTCCTCTTTTTATTTCTTTATATATTTTGGTAAAAGTCACCCATCCATCAAGTCACCAAGTCAGACATCTGGAAGCCTTGTATATCTTATCTGTTTCACCTGCCAATCTATTCCCTGCCCAAAGAACAGTACCTGATACAATCAGGCAGACACGCAATAAATATCTGCTGGATAAATAAATTCTCAACTACTCATTTTTCCTTAATGACTACATTTAGTTGGGGATGAAGTAATGTCAATTTGGGTCCTAAACATCTGATGTCACCATTTCCACTTTTTATTTTATTGTTTTTTTACATTACTTAGAACCTTATTTTCTTTCTCCTGAACTACTCTGATAATTTTCTTATTACCCTTTACTTCACTTCCCAGCAACTTCTGATTTTTCTCTGCTCTGCACCATTTCCAGCGATGTCTTCAAAAATTACAGCTCTGATTCTTTGAGTTCCCAACAACATGGCCTCCAAGACAAAGTCTTCATCATATTCCTATGATCTGACCCATCTCCTTCCCTTGCCAGTGACTCTGCCTCACCAGCTCCCCATCCCCTGCCTCACGCTGTTCAGTATGCTCTGCAATTTTTAATTATCTGTATTTGCCGGATCTTCCACACCATTCCTCAACCCTCTGCTTCTTTGTGCCCCCAAGTCTTCTACTTCCAAACTACACATAATCTCCTCTATAACATCCTATTCTCTCTCCCTAGAGGTGGAATTGGCACCTCCTCTTCTAGTGCCTTCATTATTCCCTATGTTAACTCTACTAATAGCCTTCATGTTAGTGGTGAGCTTGCTTACTCGAGCGCTTCTTGTACTGGGCTATACCCTCCATGGGGGCCAAGGCTATGACTTATTTATCTTTGACAGCCTTGTAAGGGTTCTATAATTGTTTGAATTAAGAAGTGGCATATCAATCAAATCTTCCAGAGAAACAAACATGAGCTACATACCTCCTTATTTTGAAGGTTCTCTGAGGTAGAAGGCAAAGATTCCACTGTATTTCCAGGACACACAGCCATCTGACTCACTGCATCTTTATTCCTAAAAGGAAATGCATTGACCTATCACATCATAACACTTCATATTATTTCAACATTTTACTTTAAGATTCAGAAGGATTATTACAGAAAATTCTGTAACCCCAAAGGCCTGGAACTGCAACACTAAAACATTTATAAATGCTTTATTTTCATTCAAAAATAACAGAATTGAAAGGCTAACGAACATTTTTTAGTAAACCAGAAAAAGAAAATGCTCACCTGATGAAAATTATTTTCACTTTAGAAGGGGCACATTTAATGATTGAGGAAGCATTCTGATGGCTTCTTCCATATAAAATTTGTCCATTGATCTATGGGAAATAAATATCATTAATTGAGCCTGGAATTTTAATTTTGTAAATTTTTATCATCCTATCTAGCTAATGAAATAGGTTTTTCTTATTTTAAACTAATATTTCATATATATATTTATATAATAAAAGGGTAATATACTAATTAGACTAGACATCCTTCCTTCTGGACAAAGCCGCAGCAGGCGGAGGCCACACTAGAGGCCCCCAGCCATGGTGGCAGCAGGCGGGCTGGGGCCAAGGGCCTTGCATGAATTTCATGCATTAGGCATATATATATCTTTTCCAGAACATGACCCTGACTTTGATGGTGAATAAAGAAAAGCTCATTTAGAAGCCAACATTAAAATGGTGTAATATGGCCTGAGCTCCAAGAGCTGAGGGGGAAGCACTTGGACTGACTGAAGGAGAGCAGACAGTGAGTTCCCTGGCAGGCACTGGGCCTCAGTGCGCTTTGTACAAAGCAGGGGCTCTGTGGGAGCATGTGTGACCTGCACAGAGCATCCAGAGAAGCCCTATACTGTTGTATTTTCTAATTAGTCTGAAAACTCAAGGCTTGGGCATGGGCCACTGGGAGAAGAAATGCTGACAGAACTAGGATGTGGCAGTACATTGTGTCTATGCAGCACAGCACCTGATGAAAACTGCTGGTCTTCTAGTCCAGTGGTCGCCAACCTTTCGGACCTCACGGACCACCAGTGGTCCGCAGACCACCGGTTGGCGACTGCTGCTCCAAAGGTTTCCTTACACCAGCGGTCGCCAACCTTTCGAACCTCACGGACCACGAGTGGTCCATGGACCACCGGTTGGTGACTGCTGTTCTAGTCATTTAGCCATTGCTGACTGAGCCTTTCTAATCAATAGAGAAATACACAAGTACGGGAAGAGCATTAAGACAATACAAAAACGTGGATCCCAGCCTACAGGAGGCAAGGGCAAACCAAACAAGCAGATATAGTTCTAAAACTATAAAGCATGGTCCACAAGTTTATTTTGTTTGGAGGGCTGAATTACTGTTTTAGTTAGACTTAACCTTGACCCCAATGCACCCAACATCTGTCACTTGTACTATTAGGGATACAACTTTCATAATGACCAGTGGGCGAGTGATCGGTCATCTGGCTTTCTAAAAGCTCCTAATGAAAATGCAGCACACACACAAAAAAGTTTTTGAAGTGTAATCTTTATTGCTGTCTTGGGGCAAAAACTGTTTCTGGTGCTACACTGCCATGACCTTTCAATGGAAGTTAATGGGAACATGGACACTACTTAATAGAGATTTGCTTTAGTGCCAAATTTACTGTAATGCATCTATTTTATTAGGCAAGTGATAGTTTTCTCCATCACTCTATGAGGCCCAGGTGAATTTTCTAGAAACTAATGTTTCCTCTGCACCGATTCTACAAAAGTAAATTCAGCATTTTCCACAAGATATTACCTCTAGAAGCTCATCTGCAATTTGTAACCGACCATCTTTCCCAGCTGCTCCATTGGGATCAATCCCGACTATAAAGACACTCATCCTGGATCGATCTTTGTTCCCAGCAAGACTTAGACCCAAACCACTCCGACCTTTCTCCAGTTCAATCATATGCAGCTCGCCGGCCAAAGTCCCATAACGTTCTCTGATATTTTCTGCATATAACAACAGTAAGAGTATAGGTATTGAGAGTTAATTCATAGTCAAATGCTACTTAGAATAGCCTCAAAAGGGCATTATTTGTACCAAAATATGCTTGGCAGTTAAGAAAACCAAGGCAGATTGGCCACCTGGGTTTCTAGGACTACCCAAACTTTAAGGAATTTCTTTGCATTCAGGGTGCAGAGAGTATAATGTCTAGTTAACTGGTGTACCTGCGTGATCAGGTCCAAGAGTGGTCACATTAACAAACTCTCAGCTTGTGATTAAAACAGAAATTTAATTTATCATTTTCAAAGGAGAACAGAACACTGAGTATTCATCTTTTAAAAAATATATATATTTTTTACTGATTTCTGAGAAGGGAGAGGGAGAGAGAGATAGAAACATCAATGAGAGAGAATCATTGATTGGCTGCCTCCTGCACGCCCCATCCAGGCATGTGCCCTGACCAGGATTTGAACTATGACCTCTTGGTTCATAGGTTGACACTCAATCACTGAGCCATGCTGGCCAGGCGACTTATTTTTAATTTATATTTTTATTGATTTTTAGAAAGAGAGAGGAAGAGAGATTTGTTGTTGCACTTAAAGTATGCATTCTTTGGTTTGCTTCATGTGCCCTGATCAGAGATCAAACCCGCAACCTTGGTGTACTGGGACAATGCTCTAACCAACTGAGCTATCCATCCAGGGCAGGAGTATTCATCTTGATTGGTCAGTGGAAGCTTTTCTCTCACAGGAAAATCTACACTGCATGTCACATCATGTTGCACAGTTGCTTGGTCCATATATCCATACAAAAGGGAACGGGTTCATTATTGCACAGAGCCATCAGGTCAGGAGAATTCGATGTACCTGTCCCAGCTTTCGGACACTTGTCCTAAGTAGATTAGACCATTCATATCTCCCATCCCACATGTTCAATAGTTAGAATTTATTCTTTAAACTGAGAAAGCAAAGCCAAGTGTGGGGTCCCAGCCACAGGCGCAGTGGAAGAATCAGCCAGTAGCAGCACTAATTGTCAGGCTGTGAGGGAGCCATGCTAGAGGCCCTGTCCCAGGGAATCCACTCAACCACAGCTCTTTGACACATCAGTAAGAAACTGCTTTCTTAAGCCATGAAGTTTCGGGTAGCTTGTGACATGACAATAGGTAACTGAAATATTCCATTTAATGTTTTCTTCAGAGTATATTCTGGTGGATTAGTAATATACTCTAATTTCATTAAAAATAGACTGAGAACTGTAAACTTTAGAAAATGTTACTACATGGCTGATGACATGTATTTTATATTGATTCTTAATTGGATCAATTTCACAAACTGCCATTTCCTGAATCCTAGAGTTTAGTAACACACCTTTTACATTCTTAGCTTCTGAAAAGCATGCCATTTTTCTTAAAGAAATAATTATATATTTTAAATGAAACTTTTTAAAGTACTGACACAGTTATAACTTTAGGCTGAATTTTTAATATTACCCTATGAAATGGTTTATCTCCTTAGGAAACAAGAGACACAGCCATGATCCTAGCAACAGCTGCCTTTCCATGCTTCCTGCACATCAGGAAGTGGTCAGCATTCCTCAGACATTATCTAATTTAATGTTAGCAACTAGAGGTAAACGCTGTATTTTATTTATTTATTTATTAAATATATTTTATTGATTTTTTACAGAGAAGAAGGGAGATAGTTAGAAACTTCGATGAGAGAGAAACATCCATCAGCTGCCTCCTGCACACCCCTGACTGGGGATGTGCCCGCAACCAAGGTACGTGCCCTTGACCGGAATCGAACCTGGGACCTTTCAGTCCGCAGGCTCACACTCTATCTACGGAGCCAAACCGGCTAGGGCTAAACGCTGTATTTTAAAAAGAGGGACAAACCACTAAGCAAATGCTTAGAGGTGGTTAAACAACTGCCAAATGCCCAAAGTTGTTATCTCAACAATTATACTGTATTACCACCCTCGTAGTGAAAACACCAAAATTCAAGGCATACTATCAACAATGGGAAGACTCTGAGACCTAGAAAGGGGAGATGACTTGTTCAAGACCACAAGAAAGCTGGCCCAGTACTAGCTTCTGAGAGAGTGCCCCGCCCTCTTTAGTTCTCATAAAAATGGCAAAGTGGGCTTTCACAGGAATGCAGACCAGAAGGAACGGAAGAAAATGATTTCATGCCTTGGGAATGCATGCTGTATTCAAGCAAAAACAAACAGTGTTTTTTTTCCCCTACACAAAACTGCAGTATTTATAACTAAAGCTGAAATATCCTTATTCATCCAGGGCATCGGCCTTGAGAAACACAGAGCTATTTTAATACCTCTGACAATTAAATGCATTACAAAAAGACAACTTACTCCAGCTGTAACCAAACTCATCCTCTTTGTCCCCTTCTTCTGAGACCCTGCTTGCAGATGACTGGGCATGATCACCGCTCATTTCTGCAAATGCTGAAGGAGGGGGTAGAGGTACATTGCACAATGGAGCCTTCTCTGGCTCTGGTTCTGACTGACTGGGTGCCTGTGGGAACAAGAGGAATGCTGTGGGTATGTGCAGATCAAAGGGGAAAAAAGCTAAGGAAATGAAATAAGAAAATAATGTCAAACAAAAAACTGGCTTTAAAATATACGATACATAAATAATGGGGGGAAATAGATATATTTACAAATTGGTAGACAGGATTCAGGTAAGCTTCATACAAAGTGCTATGTTCAGAAAACAATTCATTAAATTGTTATTTGGTATTTTAAGGTGATAAACTATTCAATAACTTAAATAACTTAAATAACTTAAGATGAAAAATTATACAAACTTCCCCTTCTGGAAAAGAAGTTTCATTCAAAAGTTGTCATAAATGTCCAGGGGTCTGGGCAAGATTTGGGGGGGGGGGTGGTCTAGAAAAGTCTTCCAAGAAACTAGAAAAAAATAGCCACGGATTAATAAAAAACCAAAGACGTTCAAAGCTTATTAGTGAGACTACATATAAATAATTTTTTTATTGCTACCGGAATCCTCTCTCCAAATGACTCAACGCATCCCTGAAAATGTTACACATGCAAGTTCATCTCCCAGGGAGCCAGCTTGTTAGCATGGAGCACACAGACGTGGATCTGAGGGACGACTTTGAGGGGCAGCACCATCGTTCCCTTGCCAAAGTAGCTCGGAAGGTTAATGAGAAAACATGGGGAAAAACTGCATAGAATGGTGCACTTGCTGCCACAGAGGTCCTAATCCAAAGAAAGGACTTGGTATCATCAAGTTGTAGAAAATCAAACAAAATATTCAAGTTTAGAAGGACCTTAACTCAATGAATTCATTTTGTGGATTAATAACCTGAGGCCATGAAAAGTGAAATGTTTTGTTTAAAATCACATAGTAGCACTAGAGTTCTTCTCACTTAATTCTTAACGCAACCCAATGCACTTTCCATCATGAAGGCTGTCTCGTCCAATTTCCACCGTAAGACAGTGAGTACCTAATTCAAAGCTCAGAGATACCTGGCTGAAGTTCTAATCCTGGCATGACACTATCCCTGATGCCTTGAATCTCTATTATTCTATCTTTCCTTATTTTACCTTTCATTCTACACAAAAATCCCTCTAATATGCCTTATTTTATTTTATATGTGTATATTTGGAAAAAGGGCTGTAATTTAAAAATAAAAAACTTACAGAACACACAGAATGATAGGCACATATAATTAGGGATTATTAATTGGTGTCAAGATTCAGAATACCAGAACATACACCTAATACTAAAATTACATAGCACTGAATGTAATATTTCTTTAATGATTCAGAAAGCCCTTCAGGATTCTAAGCTACGACACAATGATCATAATAAACACAAATTACTACTGCTTTTCTGGCAAAACTTATTGATAGAGACTTACAGGGCAATTGATTTTTCAAATTACAGAATGTGCTGTCTTAAAATATTCAGTTTACACACAATTGCCCAAACAGACAAGAATCATTAGTGCAAACAACATCCTTGTTACCTCCCCAAATGCTGGGCCACAAAACGCTCACATCAACAATGTACAAATAAAAAGTGCACAAACAAAAACCTAATGCGACCCAATAAAGGTTCATTAAACATACTAAGTTGGTGGGGAATATGTAATTTAAAATTTTTCTAATTAAAATAAAATAATTACTTCTCTGTAACAATAGGAAATGTTAGCAAACATGAATTAAGCTCATTTAACTTTTAAAAATAGAATAAAATTAAACTTTCCCATATTTTAATAAATTGATGGGTACACATTTTATAGATATTACTTACTGCATAATTGTTCTGAGTTGTTATTTTCCTTAAAACAAACAAACAAAGTCTGCTTGCCTACAAACTGTTCAGGATCTTAGGCATGTTTCTATGCTGTGAGTATAAATTGAAACGGTGCCCTACCATAACTGAGGAATCATAAAAAGAATCCACGCCTGTGTTTACCAACGGCAACCAGGTGTTCTATTTTACTGCCCCTAAAACATTCATTCTCATTGAGATAGTATAGTAGATTGTCACTGACACTTCTTAAAAATCTGTTAATAAAAATGTAGCTGTTTAACAAAGATGGCTTAGTTTTCATTGGTAAACATGCAACTGCATTTGAAATCACTCCATGCCCTGTACGCACACAGTGTAATGTACACACACAACACACGACAGCACACTACATACTCATGAAAACTTCACACCAGGACAAACCTTAAATGGTGTGGGAGCAAAAGGGTTAGTTGGGGAACAATGGAAGACAACTCTACTTGAATTCTGCAATTCCTACAGTAACAGAAAACATATTCCTTCAGAGATAGTCTTTGGTTTTACTCGTTACAATACCATGAAATGCCAATGAATATTCATAAAATGCTTCCTGAGAGAAATTGTTCACAGCTTTCTTCCTTTTCACAATCGCATTATAGTATCTTTATCCTTGCAATTTTTTTCCAGTTTTGGATTTATAATTCCATCAGTTACGAGAATATCCCAAGTACAGACTTACAAGCACTGAAACAGCTACACATTTCCTGAGTCAGGCATTTACATGGACGCACTGTATGAATATTCCACAGACTCCTACACGTACACAATTTTCTGTGGAGTGGTTAACTCCTAGGAGAGCTTTTAGGACCACCTTGTTTTGGTTTATTAAAGATTTAAACCAATAGACAGTTTTAAAGAAATTATGTGACAGTGATCCATATATTTAACAAAGACTTCATAGTTAAGTATCAGAAAATTTAACGCACAGCAAAATACAGAAAAGGCACTGAACTCACAATTTTCCCTTCCTCTTCAGAAGGACCATCTAATTCAGCTATAAAGATGTTCTGGCAAGAAAATGTGCTTAAGAAAGGATTTACGGTACATGCCCACTGCAAACACACAGTTGTCGTGTTTTGTTTTTCTCCCCTGCCCAAATCTAGTAAACAGTGAACTGGGACAAAGGCACAGCAGTAACACAGAACAAAACATGTGCAAAAGGCAAGGGCAAGACAATGGGCATTCTCCAACCTTGTCAGCGATGAACTGCAGAGAGTCAGCAAATGGGTTAGTGCTGCTGAAGTTGTACTGAGGGTAAAGGCTGTGCGTCAAGGAAGGCAAGGGGGATTTCTAAAAGGAAACATAAGAGGCACTGAGCCCAAAGAAATGGATCCCAAACAACTCAGTTTTAAGAACAAAGCACTTACTGGTTTAAATAACTGTGTAAAACTAGATCCTGTCAGATCTAGTATTAATAACAACATCTTATGAAACAGTCTGGAACGAAAGGTTTATCTCTAGTGACGGGAATCTACACTTTGATCTCAATCTGGCCACAAAACCAGGTGGGAAATGAGTTGTCCAATGGATCCCAAATTTCTTTCGTTTTCACGGAATGACTTCACTCTCTGACAGATGCACATATGTTTGCCCACTTTATATAGTAATATATGTCCTGTGTGTATCAGTAACTATCTTTCAAAATTGAAATCATATCAGTTTTCTAACTTTACATTTAAAAGCAAATTATGCTTTTTTGGTAAAACAAATAGTTTATCTTTTCCAGAATGCAAATTAAACATTTGTCTGCTAGTTCAGGGGTAAACTTCATTAGTCTTTTCATCTCATTTCCCAACAAAGAAAATTATCATATTTTGACTAGATGTTAAGTTTGCTTAAGATCAATAGTATTTTTTAGTTAAAAACAGAAGTCAACAATTTTTTTTAAATGAACCACCATATGGTAGTGCTCTCTATTTCTGCCTACTTTTTTGTGAAGGTAGAAATATTGATATATATTTTTAAAATTCCCTATAAAAGTTCCCACATTACTGGGGCATTTATGAGGCTCTTAGTAACGTTGGAAATGCGGCCTGAGAGTGCTTTCCTAGGTTTTGTGGCTGGCCTGCGATATACCAAGCTAGGACTAGTGCCTTTGAATATACACATTAAAGGCAGGATGACTGCCAGACAGAATTTAGCATTTTCATAGTTAAAAAAAAAATGTAATTTCCTTAGCACAATAAATTCTTCTCTTCATACCCACTATCTTTTTCTTTTATTGACTACATCTTTCAGGAGAAACTGCAGACATTTAAAATTCATTCTGGCTCCAGTGAAATGTTTGTGTTGCTTCTCTCTATAAAAAAAAAAAGCTCTCCTGGCAAGCATGGAGAGTGGGAGAGGCCGTCACGTGACACCCCCTGCCTGAGAGCACTCTCTGGGGAGACTGCCTTCGCCCATGCTAATGCTGGTGCCACCTCACCCTTCAATCCGCTCTCCAGCAATGTTTCTCCTACACAGAGGAGACGGGAAAAGGAAACGGGCACCATGACATTTCTGCTCATCTTGACTTGCGCTCTGCTTTTCAGCTGAAAATGCCAACTCCTGCTTTACAAAAGAGAAGATCACAAATGCCTAGGAACGGGGCCGCATATTACGGGGGAAGAAATGACGAGGCAGAGATCAGAAACGCTTCCTAGGCAGAAAACCCAATGCTGCGGAAGGTCGAGCTTATTTCCAGTCCTCACACACGGAATTATTTGGTTGTATATTTCCTTTACAATTCTGCAGAATCACATAAAATAAAACCATAGTGGCAAGAAATACAGTATGTAAAGAGAGCTCCAGTTTTTTGTGTTGTTTGGGGTTCTTTCTTCTTTTTTTTTTTTTTTCATATGTAGCTCTTATAGGATTAGAATTTGGCCCAAGATTAGAATATAAAAGTACAGAATGAGCACAGCAAGGGAAGTGGTGGATCAGTCTGCTATTAAGGAAAGATTGATAGAAACAGACTATATTTTTATTAATAAACCGATGATGAAACTTCTATTTATAGCTCCAAGGGCTGATAAAAATAGAAATGTTAGTAATTAAGAAGCGGCATGGGGAAGACAGAACCATTCTCTGGCCCATGTTCACGGGCCCACGCTTGCCTGTGATGGTGCAGCCAGGCGGAATTCTGTGAAGTGCCCGCTGGAGGAATGAACAGGGCTGGGCCTGGGGCTGGGCCTGGGGCTGGGGCTGGGGCTGGGGCGGGGGGCTGGGGCCAGGAAGGCTTGTTCTTGAACAGTCTGAGAGCCACAGCCTGGCTTTTCAGCCTCTGGGTAAGATTTCCTTAAAGCTCCATTCCATCCACATATACAACATTTATCATGAAGAGACTCTTAGGTATTTGTGATTTTTTTCCTTTAGATTATGGGAAACTCGATTTCTTTCCATAGGGAAGTAAATTACTGAATACAAAGTATCTCTCATTTCAAATGCAACGTTAACTCTAATTTCCCAAAACAAAATGCATATGCAGAGAAGGGGGGGGAAAAAATGCCTGTACCCTGCTCAGGATCCCAGCTGGATCTCTGTAATAAGAAACAGATTCACAAGAAAAAAATTATATACATATTGATTTATTATAAGTTTTAAGTGACACCGACCCTTCAGGAGGAAATGAAGACCTGAAGAAAGGGTTCAACCTGAGTGTTCTTCTACTAGGATGGATGAAGAGTGGGTGGTCAGGGAAAGTGTCATCGGACAAGAGAATATGAGCTAAGTGGGGTGAACCAGGGGAGCGGGAGGTCAGCAACATCTGTCCATTCAGGTTCCTCTCCGCACCCTCCTCCTTGGAGACAAGGATGCTCCTCTCTCCAGGCAGGAAGGGCACCTCCCACTGAGAGTCTTACAAGCTGCTTCAGGGGGAGAAGGGAAATCAGTCATTCCGGTAACCGCCTTTTCTCAAATTCCTTTAGCTTAAAATATTCAACAGCCAGCATGCCGTATTTTGGGGTAGCATGTCCGGAACCCTTTTTGAGTAAATATGTCATTCTACGCAAGATTTATTCTGGAATAATTGCTATAAAATCAGGCATCATTATACCACATATAATGAAACAGGAATATTTTCCAGGTGCATGAAAGAGAAAAAACAAACAAACAAAAAAACCCACTTCCCAGCTCATTAGCAAATGTGACTGGCATTGAAAGAAATGTTTATAGTTTAAGTTTTAAAAAAGTAATATGGAGAATCCTATTCGGCACTTTATAGTATTGTCCTAAATGATAGAAAAGTTTGAAATTAAAAGTGAAACAAAAAAGAAAGGAATAAAACCCACCCACACAAAAAATAGCTTTAACTTAAACAGCAATTTACCAACATTACCATGCTGTGTCTATGTTTAACACCACAAATGGAAACAAACGTAGAAAGATTTATAGTTATTTAAACAAACTGAATAGCATATGAAAAGAATGCGGTATGATGCAGCCCTCCTTTGGCAGACTTTCTTATCTGAATGAATAATTATTACCTAACAATAAACAACTGAGTGATTACAAACTGCAGATGTGAAGATAAAGGCTTACACTGAGAACAACTAAATTCACTCTTTACTGTACACCCAGGGCAGCGCTACACCTGTCCCGACAACAAAGGGAAGGACCCGTGGGACAGATCTAGTCACTTTTACTCCACGGCTCAGAAGACTGACAAATCTCATCCACAGAGCTGTGTGCTACGTCTCTACCATCATTTGGGCATTGATCTCTTAGATCCTTAATTTTAAAAGTTCAATGTATTTTCTATAAAAATTCCACATTTTAAGTTTTAGATCATTCTTTTACCTACCCTCACACATATTGACATTTTCCTTTTAAAGACAGCCAACCCCAAAGGCTAATAAAAGTTCTCTTTGAGAACCAGCCTGTGAGGGATTCTTACTTACATCTAGGCAACTCCTGTCTTTGGTGTGCAAGCCCTTCAGTGAGCATGTATATTTCTGAAGAACTTTCTAAGGGGTTTGCGGTCCAAATATATTTAAGAACGGCTGCACGTTAAAATAGCTTTCTTTTTACTGAGGCATAGAGAAGGCATGGAAAAATAATTTTAAACGCTGGGCATGATTTTCCTCTTCAGCAACATTAGGGCGTATCAAATACACAAAGCCTCACGTAGTGTCGTCTCCATCAACAACTTTCACTGAATGCACTTACACTTTTAAAATATATTTTTGAAGCCATTTTACCTGTGATGACTGATGGTAAAATGAGTTAGTAGGTTTCTGTCCACCATACAGTGATGAAGGGCTATAAAGTGATTGGGGCTGGGAGGTAGTAGTTATGAAGTCACTGGTATAGAAACATACAGTTGAAACAAAATCCACCATGTGGAAATTTAATGTTCAGTGGGATAGACAAATGCAGTCAAGATCATTCACAGGTGATCATGGGATTGCATAAACTAGAAATTCTGTCTAAGGAAATAAATTTATAAAGAAAATGTAATCTCACTGGCTTCTAAGGGACTTCACGAGAGGTCCTGGACTATTAACCTGAAAAAGACTGCACCACATTCCTCTTGTAAATACTCTGTGACTATAATGAAATTAACAATTGTCCACCTAGATATCATTGGCCACCGATGAATCCTACCTCCTGTGTGTTGAAAACAGACTTCAAGTGCTTAGTAAACAAGATAGGAGGGATTTCCACAACAACTCAATGAAAAAGACAAGCAAAACAATCTTTTCACAAGTTTCCTGAGATTTCAAGACTCGGTATCTTTGCTTCCGGAGACAACTTGGCCATTGAGACATTAGATTCCGAGTTGAACACTGCGTGGATATGCCTCCCTTGCCCTCTGCGTTTGCTTACCCTTGGTCTGTTTATAATGCTCTGTACCATAAAGACTACAGGGTTGCCTGCTTTCCGAATGGCTTCCACAGCTTGCTCATGGCTTGCATCTCTGAGGTCCAGCCCATCCACCTGCAATGGAAGGCCTCAGCTTAACATTTCAAGAAGCTAGAGAACAATAGAACAATTTGTGGTCTGGAGCTCTGAGGATCCAAGGGGAGGCTCCTGGAAAATCAGTGTCAGAACAAAAAATAACTACGGCTGTCTGTGAGGCTTCCGAACTTTTCATCTGTTCAGCACACTTGTGGGCCCTTGTTTTGGACACAGATTTCTGTCTTCAATAATCAACTGAAATAATCATCAATTAGAATCAAGGCTCTGCTTCTGCTTTCCTTACACTGCTTGGCTGCTCCTTTAATAAATCGGCATAATTAAAGAAATAATATAAGGGAACTAACTGCCTAGTAGCACTAACATCATCATGAAAGTCACTGTACAAATAAATATTTTACAAATTCATTAGAGAGTGGTTTGGGAAGTGGTGGCTGATATATCGTGTATTTTTCTCTGTACGGGGATGCTTGAGGTTAAAAACAAAATTCTGGCGTTCAGAAGTTAGAGGTTATGGTGAGGTTAGTTTTGCAAAGGAATCTGTGCAGTAGACATGACAGGAGCTAGAAGCCAAGAAATTGTGCTTACTTGTTAGTAATTCTTATACAAATAGGTTGGAAATGAAAGTTATTTGTAACCTTTTATTGACCATGGTTTGTGAGGGAGGAAAAGAGTTTGAAAGGCCAAATGCTAATCCTGTTAGAAAACTATAGGATACTATATAGTTTTATCATTTCCAATTACCACAATATGGTATGTACAACAAAATAGCAAAATCAGAGTGGACACAATTCTGGAAAAGAAAATTATTATTTCTCTGCATTATCATATTTAAAAAACACACATATTTAATTGAAAACCTCCCTCAGATTGATACTTAGGTGATACTTAACATCTCTTTCAGTGGGTCTTGAAAATGAGTTCTAATGTTTTATAGAATAAAAGTTATATTAGTGAGTACTATACATCCCATTAGTGGGAAAGTTTAATAGAACATTTAATATCTTTGCTCATGTTCAAAGAACTCTACTTAGAAAACATTTGCAGGTCTCTACTCATCTAATCTACATATATTTTCAGAAACTCTTAGCAGAAACATGTTACAGAATCCCTAGAATTTCAGAAGCCTAAGGCTATCTTATTTATGAGAAAAGCCCCAAAACATAACAGCCCTCAACAAACCACTGCTAAACAACATTCAGTATTTTACCACTCACACAAAAATTCTTTTCCATTCTAAAGGGATACTTTAACATTCTTAATACATTTAAACGATATTTTGGTGCAAACTATGATCAATCCGTTCCAGAAATAATTATAAATATTTCTTACTTTTTTTACTTAGGTGAAAGATATTTAATAATGAAGTATTCATAATATAAACTGCCTTGTGATAATCTAAAAATGGAAATTTTAGGTAGTACTCCAACTAAAAAAGAGCTCTTTAGAAGAAGGCCAAGGTGCCATCTAATCATTTAATGAGAGGTAAGTATACAGGAAGAGAGAGAAAACCCACCATTCTTCCTTGTAAGTGGTCAGAGGAGGAAGAAACATACATAGCCCTTGCTTTTTCCCAGTAATAATAAATCAATCAAGGAATAAACAAAGAAGTCCCCCAAATGCTAATTTTAAAATAATAGTTAATATGTAACCTTCTTCTAAACAATTAAGGCATTTTAATGTGTAAGCTATATGGACTTAGAAAATGAGGGTCAATCATTTGCATTAAGTAAACATAATTGTCATTATAATAGTGAAGCAATCGGTTTCCATTTGGAAATTGTCTCTTTTAGTTTACTCTATAAATCCTAACAACTCAGCAAATCTGGGGCAGGTATCTCTTCCTCTGTCCTCTTCACTTAAACCATGCTTCTCCTGATGAAAAAATGTATCACACTGCTCTGCAGTGACTTAATTGTCAGGCCTGTCCCACCTGGCAGGCACAGTGCCCTGTGTTCTGTGGGATGCCCAGAGCCTGCTACAGCACCTGGAATGCAACAGCTGTTCCAGGAATATTTGTTAAGCAAATGAGTGAGTGACTCCTGAGGGAAGAGTCTATTTAAAATATTAAACTTTGATTTGAATTAAAGTATTAGGTACAATTTGACCAAATGCTTCTCTCTCGTATATAACAAAATACACTTATATGTGTACACACATGCATGGGCGTGCACACAGCCCTGAGTGATGAATGGAAAGCACTGAGGAGGAGGAAAACCTGTGCTTAGATGAGGGGGGGGGGGCATTTATATGCAAGGTAATCAGGGTCTTAGCACAAAAAAAGACTCACTTGGAAAATAATTTTCATCCAATAAAGTTTAGAATGAAGTAACTATAAAGTAGTTTTAGAAATAAAATCTCATTGGAAACTTAATTATGATGAACATATTTTTTTTTTTGTGTGTGTATATATATACTATTAAAGAATTATTTCCCCAGGAAATTTGCTTTGCTCTTTTAACCAGAACTTACTTATTTTATCTCAGAGCCAATGTTTTAAAACTGGTTGGTTGTACCTTCAAACATCAGTCTATACATCAAGATATATAATCTGTCACCATATTTTGAAGAGAGCAATGATGGGTGGAAAGAAACAAATAAGAAATGCTTTAACTACAGGCACATTTTTCTCTAATGTTTGGTCAAGTAATGGTGTAATGGTGATGATTCCCTTGGTAGAGAGCATGGAAGAGGGCGACGATTTTAGCTCAGAAAGCTCAGTGGAAGGTACCTCGACTATTCTATCTCCAGGTTTCAAGGTTCCATTTTTGCCAGCTGGACTATCTTCAAGAACATGTTTGATGAAAATGCCCCTCATCACTTCACCGTTGCTTAGTCGACTCCCCATCCCTCGTCCACCAACAATGCTGATGCCCAAGGACTTGCTTGGTTCTCTCCAAAGTTCAACCCTGTAAAAAATAAACAGAATGTTAATACATAAAAAAATAAATGAAATAAAAATAAGAAAACAGAGGGGGCAAGTTCATAACACTGGATTTGGCAATTTTTTTTTAAATTTTTAGAAATGACACCAAAAGCAAAGACAACAGAAATAATAGCCAAACTGGACTTCCACAAAATTAAAAACTTTTGTTTATCTAATGACACTTAGAGTAAAATGGCAACCCACAGAACAGGATAAAATATTTGCAAATTTCACATGTGATAAGGGATTAATATCCAGAATATATAGAGAAACCCAAAAACTCAAGAACAAAAATAACCTGATTAAAAAATGGGCAAAGGACTTGAATAGACTTTCTCTAAAGAAGGTATACAAATGGCCCATAAGTACACGAAAAGATGCTTAACACCACTAATCATTAGGAAAATGCAAATCAAAACTACATTGAGATACCATCTCACACCCATTAGTATGGCTACTTTAACGAAAAACAAAGAAAATTTGTGCTGGCAAGGAAAATTTAGAGAAACTGAAGAAATTTGTACTCTTGTGCACTGTTGGCAGCAATGTAAAAGCTTATAGCCACTAGGAAAATGGTATGGACATTCCTCAAAAAATTAAAAATAAAGTTACCATATAATGCAGCAATTCCATTTCTGGGTATATACCCAAATTAATTCAAAGCATGGGCTTAAAGAAATATTTCTACAAGCACTTTCATGGGAATATTATTCACAATAATGAAAAGGTAGAAGCAACCGAAGTGTCCATGTACAGATGAATAGATAAGAAAAATGGTATATACAAATAACGGTAAAAAATTCAGTCTTTAAAAGGAAGGAAATTCTGACACATCCTACAACATAGAATAACCTTGAGAATATCATGCTAAGTGAAGTAAGCCAGCTAAGTGCAATAAAGCACAAGTACTATGTGATTTCACTTATATGATGTATCTACTATAGCCATATCCATAGGGACCTAAGAAGGGTGGTTGCTAGAAGGTGGTGGAGGAGGAAGTGGGGCATTATTAAATGAGTACAGAGTTTGAATTTTACGATGAAAATAGTTCCATAGAGGGATGGTGTTAATGGTTACACAGCAGTAGGAACATTCTTTTTTTTTTTTTTTGTCTGAGCAATTTTTTTTTTTATTGCTTAAAGTATTACAAAGGGTATTACATATGTATCCATTTTATCCCCCCGCCCTAGACAGTCCCCTAGCCTCCCCTATCACCCAGTGTCTTATGTCCATTGGTTATGCTTATATGCATGCATACAAGTCCTTTAGTTGATCTCTTACTCCCCTACCTCCTGCCCCCCAACCCTCCCCGGCCTTCCCGCTGCAGTTTGACAATCTGTTTGAGGCAGCTCTGCCTCTGTATCTATTATTGTTCAAAAGTTTATAATGGTCTCTATTGTCCATGAATGAGTGAGATCATGTGGTATTTTTCCTTTATTGACTGGCTTATTTCACTTAGCATAATGCTCTCCAGTTCCATCCATGACGTTGCAAATGGTAAGAGTTCCTAGTAGGAACATTCTTGATGTCACTACTCCGCAGAGTTAAAAATGATTCAAATGGTTAAAAATAATAACTATTTTTAAATTCAGTGGAATAAAATGTCTTGATATATTAAGTTTGCAAATATTGCTTGTTCAATTTATTAAAATTTTGCCAGTAGTAAGACAAGATCGTTTTAAATATTTTCTCTATTATGTGTTTTATGGGATCTGATAAATACTAATGCATTTCTGAAGCTGATTTTTTTAAAATAAATATCAAACTTACACACTCCAGGCTGGAGCACAAACCAAGGTACCATGTTTCAGGAGTCTATTATTGTAGACATTTAGTAATCAAGAAATTCAGCTACCCCTGAACAGACAGTTCTAAGCTTAGCAACGCAATCAAGAGAAAGAACATTCCTGCACCCACTATGTTGGAAGCTGACGTATGTGTAAGTCTTTCTTGCCAGGGCAGATCTGATAACAAACAGTGGCGGACAAGATCCCACATGATCTGATTGTTCCCACTACCATTTCCATAAAAGCAACTCCCACCACTCTCCCTTTCCCCTCTCCATTCCAGCAACCACAGCATCTTGCAGTGACTTCAGTTCAGCAGACATGCTCTCCTGACTGGGGCCTTGGCCCTTGCTACATCTTTTATCTTGAATGCACTTCATCTACTCACATAATAAACACATGGCCTCATATATAATCATTGCAAATATCTCTAAGAGCTGTGAATGAGCTGAAAGTACACATCTAGTGACAAGGTCGGGATATAAGCATAAGCTGATTTGTAGAGAGGTGTTTGGCCAAGATGAGGGAGCAGCTCAGGGAAGTGGAAAGAAACAGTCACCAGGCAGAGAACTCTGAGACAGGCAGACTGCAGCTGGCCTCTTGCAAAAGGAGGACAATACTGGACATTAAAGTAGGAGAAGAAAGCACGGCCCTAAAGTGCTCTCTACCTTGACATTTGAGGTGCTCCCAGAGGGGAGGAGAGGTTGGAGCCAGGACTCCAGTGAATGGGGGAGGTCCCAGTAAAAAAGGCAGGGAACAACAGAGCCCCCAGGTGGAGTGAGAGACTGGCTACTGGCCAGACAGTCAGATGATGAGACACTGCTTTGTTCCATTTTTTTCTTTTTTCTTTACTAGAAATCTATAATCCTAGAGACTCTACCTGTTTAGTTTCAAAGCTCTCACCATGCTCCTTGATCTCATGAAATCTGTGTGAATAGTTTAAACTATTTAACATGCTCTTCATCACTTCCTTTCAGTCTAGAAATTCTGTGAAAGACAAAAACCAACACACTTTCTTGTCTCTTTAAAGTGGTTCCTTAAGTAAAATGGCAAAATACGGAAGTCAGTAAATTTAGTCACTGTATTTAATATCTAAGAATCCAGAATACATGTGTGGGCCTCCTTAACTGTTCTCTTAAAAAATGAAACAGAGAAAAGAAAAGGAAGAATGAAAGAAAATATCTCCTAGCATTCTCCATGGTGGGTTTAAGTTAAAAAGTGATTTTTATAATTTCCTGATGGTAAAAATAACAGCAGCGGCAAACTCTTTTTGAGGGCTTACCATGTGCTGGCAAACTCTTTTTGAGGGCTTACCATGTGCTCAGCATTATTATCTGAGTTCCATACACTTTCATTCAATTCCCACATCATCCATGTGGGGTGGACACTCTCATTAGCCCCATCTTATAAAGAGGCGGAGAGGCACAGAGAGGTTAAACAACCTTTGGATAAAAGTACCATATGCTTGTGCAGCTTTGGCACAAAGGGTTTTCAAACACCCCACTGCCTGGAAGAAAGGCTGTGCCAACTGAAAGCATTGGAGAAGATAAGGAGAGAGGGTCTGCTGACATGACCACAGTGCTGAGGAACCGACTCACCACCGAATGGAGCGGGTAAGCATTCCATGGGTAGAAAAAGAAGACCCCAAAAGAAATACTTCATAGAACATATTCGGAGTTAGTTTTATGGGAAGATGACAGCCTTTCTTAGACCAAGACAGAGATTTAAATAGAATGAAGTTCAGAGAAGCAGAAGTAAAACAGCTCTGAGGCCAGGCTGCCCATGCTCTGAACAGAGGGTCTCTGGGTCCAAGTCCTGCTTTTTTGCTACTAACAACTGTGGGCCCTCTGCAACCCACTTAGCCTCTCTCTTGCTTTCCTCATCTGTGAAATGGAGCCAGAAGAGGCTCTACATGAGATTGCTGCTGTGATTACTAAATTGATGAAAACATAAAGTATGAAATGAAGCTTGACACACATGAAACAACCAGTAAGTCTACTATTTCTCTTACTATGATTATGATCCCTGACGTAATGTAATTGAGCAATATATAAAATCCAATCCATATGATACATGGGTAAATGTGAACTCCACCACCTCGATCCTCTTTTACCTATGTGTTTATTAACACAAGGCACCATTTTCTACCCATCAGACTGACAAAAACTTTTTTTAAATGATCATAAGATGAAGTAACTAAGGATGTGAGGAAAAGGGAACTCTCTTAAGTTGGAAAACGAAGGAAAATGTGATAGAGCCATCTTGTAAAACAAGTTGACAATTTCTAGGAAAGTAAATTATACATTTAAATCTATGAACCAGCAATTCCACTTTGGGGTATATACCTAGGTAAATTCTCATACATAACTATAAGGAAATTGATATATTTACTGCAAATAATTATTATAGTAGCAAATAACTACTAACTACTCAAATATCAATCTGGGAATAAACCGTGGTACAGTCATATATTGAAATGTACTGCAACAACTAAACTGAATGAATTAGGTCTTCAAGAATCAGCATGATAGATCTCCAAAGCACTGGATTGAGAGAGAAAAGTAGACAAGCTGGAAACTGATACAGACAATGACAATCACATGCAAAATAAAACAGGAACACAGATTATTTGCAATTTTAAAATTTACACTTTGCTAAAAAGTATTCTCTATTTCCACACAAAGGGAAATTTTTTGACTGCATGAATAAATGTCCCAGCAGGTTTCCAATGTTATAAAACATATTCATAACACTCACTCCTCATTTACTAAGAGTCCTGGTTATTTTGGTAAGTTTCTATGAACATAATACTCTATGAACTTTCCCCCAAAAGTACCTAATGCTTCTGTAAAGAATATAGAAGAGTACAGAGTATCTTCTTTAAGACATCTGGAAGCTCCAGACATTCTCTATAAGGTAGCTACCACTTTTAGAGACTTCTCTTAGGCTTACATAAAGGTTAAAAAATTTAGGGCAGAAATTGAAAAGCGTTGCTGAACAGAAGTTACATTAATTTTTTCTCATAAGAATACTTTGTAATGATTCTTGTGTTCAACACTTTCTGTTTGCTTAGTTGTCAGTGATGATGATGATGGTGATTGTTGACAAGGCTAACCACTGAGACTCATTCTGTACCAGGCACTATACTAAGAATTTTAAATGAATAATCACACTGAATTGTCCCCAAAATGTAAAAGGTTCTATTATTAATCCCACTTTACAAATGAAGTAACTGAGACCTAGCGAAGACTTAGAATCTTGTCTTAGAAAGCGGCAAAGGTAGAATTCAAATATAGCTCTGATTACTCCAAACATTTTGCACAGTGCCTTTTAAAAACTACGTTTCCTCCCAAAATTTATTAAAACTGTCCAACCGAACTTTTTTTGTTTGTTTCTGTGCTCATTTGGACTGAGGGCAGATTTCAGTTCCTCATGATTATAGGATAGACATCCCCAATTCCTTGCTGGCTGTCAGCTGGGGATCATGCTGAGCTCTTAGAGCAGCAGTTCTCAACCTGTGGGTCGCAAACCCTTTGGCGGTCGAACGACCCTTTCACAGGGGTCGCCTAAGACCATCCTGCATATCAGATATTTACATTACGGTTCATAACAGTAACATTACAGTTATGAAGTAGCAACAAAAATAATTTTATGGTTGGGTCACATGAGGAACTGTATTTTTTTTCAATTAAATCTTTATTGTTCAGATTATTACATTAGTTACTCTTTTTTTCCCACCATAACTCCCCTCCACCCAGTTCCCACCCCATCCTCCGCCCTCACTCCCCACCCACTGTCCTCACCCATAGGTGCACGATTATTGTCCAATCTCTTCCCTCACCCCCACACCCCTTTCCCCCCCAAGAATAGTCAGTCCATTCCCTTTCTATGTCTGATTCTATTACAATCACCAGTTCATACTGTTCATCAGATTATTTATTCACTTGATTTTTAGATTCACTTGTTGATAGATGTGTATTTGTTCATAATTTGTATCTTTACCTTTTTCTTCTTCTTCCTCTTCTTAAAGGATACCTTTCAGCATTTCATATAATACTGGTTTGGTGGTGATGAACTCCTTTAGCTTTTCCTTATCTGTGAAGCTCTTTATCTGACCTTCAGTTCTGAATGATAGCTTTGCTGGATAAAGTAGTCTTGGTTGTAGGTTCTTGGTATTCATCACTTTGAATATTTCTTGCCACTCCCTTCTGGCCTGCAAAGTTTCTATTGAGAAATCAGCTGACAGTCGTATGGGTACTCCCTTGTAGGTAACTGATTTTCTTTCTCTTGCTGCTTTTAGGATTCTCTCTTTGTCTTTTGCTCTTGGCATTTTAATTATGATGTGTCTTGGTGTGGTCCTCTTTGAATTCCTTTTGTTTGGGGTTCTCTGCGCTTCCTGGACTTGGAAGTCTATTTCTTTCACCAGGTAGGGGAAGTTTTCTGTCATTATTTCTTCAAATAGGTTTTCAATATCTTGCTCTCTCTCATCTGGCACCCCTATAATTCGGATGTTGGTACGCTTGAAGCTGTCCCAGAGGCTCCTTACAGTATCTTCATATTTTTGGATTCTTTTTTCATTTTGCTTTTCTGGTTGGGTGTTTTTTGCTTCTTCATATTTCAAGTCTTTGACTTGATTCTTGCGACCCTCTGGTCTGCTGTTGGGAGTCTGTATAATATTATTTCAGTCAGTGTATGCTTAATTTCTAGTTGGTTCTTTATCACAACATTGAGGGTCTCATTAGATTTCTTGCGGATCTCACTACATTTATCAGCAGTCTCACCAGTCTTCTTGAAGATCTCACTACATTTATCGGTGGTCTCACCAGTCTTTTCGAGGGCCTTATTAAGTTTATCAGCAGCTTCTAGACAGTTCTTTAAAGACCTTAAAAGTATGGTTTTGAACTCTATATCCAACAGTTTGCTTTCCTCCAATTCTGTTGTTTGTGTCCTGTTTCTTTGTCTCGGCATTTTTTATGCTTCGCTGTGTCGATAGAGTGCCTTTCTGTGCTAAGTGTCCCAATTACCTGAGGTGGACACTGTTGGTGCACCCCCTTGTGGGCTTTGTGCACAGTCTTGTTGTAGTTAAGCCTTGATTGTTGTAGTTATCACTGTGAGGAATTGACCTCCAGGCCAATTGGCTGTGAGAATCAGCTGTGTCTGCAGTGGGAGAACTTCTGTGCTGGAGACACCCCTCTGGGGCTAGATTTGCTTCGATGGGGCTTTGGTGCTCCCAACCGAACTTTTTATTTCCCTGTGATTATTGCCCTCCAACCAAATTCAAGTTTGTCATTATGGTCACCAACTACAAAATAATTTCATCTACTTTCTTTTGCTTCCATCCTCAAATAAGAAACTTAATATCTTATAATACATATTCTTGCCACAGATCTAGCACTTATATTCTGTTCTATGGGTAATGTAAGAGAGACTATGACTTTTCTAAGTGGACTAAACAGCTTTTCAAGAATTCAGATCAAGAAATCATTTAGAATGGCTGGAAATGCTTACAGTTTTTTGTGAAAGTAACCTGTTTTTATTATACTTCAAGCATGACAACCTAGAAAATATTTAAATGTGATGGCTGCTGCTTTTTATTCATTTGTGAGTAAAGAAAATGATGAAACTACTATATCTCTGAAGCGCAGAAATTATTCTCTCTTGTAGAATAAGTATTATTATTGTAGAATATTAAGTATTTACTACTGTGGAATACAGATTAAGTATTTACTAAGTGAAAGGCACAATGTGATGGTTACCTTTACATCTGCTTAGAGGAAGTGTCCAATGATTACCCATATTTTACACTTAATGCAAAATACCTTACATTTTTAATTACTTTGTATGTGTCTATATGCTGCCTACCTTAGTAAATTACAACCTTTATGAAGGCAGGATTTACGTCTTATTCTTCCCTGTTAGTCACAAAATCATGTGGTTCTTGTCTGAGTCTATAATTAGCACTCAATAAATTTCTATTAAATGAATTTGAATTTATGTAGCATGAACACAAAAATGTGGCGTAGTGATGCATGGTGATATATCTGATCATATTTAGGAAAGTCATCTTTTCTATTATACATGAAATTGAATAACTGCAGCCTGTTCTTACTGACACACCATCATAAATGCACACGCGTTTTGAACCTATAGTTTATACAAATGTTAGATAAACTTTAATTAACATTTGATGGTATATTTAAGATTAAACCCTATAGAAAATACCCATTCCAACCACCTATGCATAATTTTCTTTAATTTTATTTAATCCCTATTACATGCCAAACGCTTGCACACGTTAGTTATAACCTGTGTGATACATGTTATCTTTTCCACTGTATATATACATAAGAATATTAAACAACTTGCCCAACATCACAGTATCAAGTTATCATACAGCACTTGAAAGCACACCTCCCTATTTTTAAACACTGAGTGGGCTGAAGACAGAAACAGTCCTTACCGTCTGGGCTGATTCCAATTGCTGTACGCTGCATTTTGAAGTTCACTTTCTTCTCCCTCTCCTTCTTCTCGCTCTGGTAATTCTGGAATGTCTCTGTTAAAGAATTATACAGTGAGTACCCCAAAATCCTAGTAACCCATGCAAGACTGTTCTTTATTGACTTGGCTAAAAAAGGCAGAACTGCTTTCTATTTTCACCATACTTGGCCAATAAGTATACAACATTTTACACTAAGGGGAAAATAAAACCCCATTAAACAAAAACACACACTTTACATTACAATCTATCTATATATAGTGATGGAAGGAGACTTGCCCTGGGGTGGTAAACACACAATACAATCCAAAAATGATGCGCTATAGGATTATATACCCGGAACCTGTATAATTTTAATAACCAATGACCCCCCATGAATTCAATAAAAAGTAACTTTATTGCTTTTGTAAAAAAAAGAAAAGAATCAATCTATAAGTTAATCTGAAGATACAGCTGAATACTAAGAGTCTTCTCTAGTCTCTTTCCTGATGATACATGGGTGAATGAAGGAATAAAATGAGAAGGGGATAAATCCTGAATTAAAAAAACAACTATTCAACAAGTATTTCTTAACTACACACCATGTGCAGGAAGATTGTAGCTCCGTATGGGCTATGACCTTGCACAGCCCTTGTTGACAACTCCTGCCCTTAAAGAACTTATCAGTGAGCACGCAGGAGTTCAGCGTCTCTGCTTCCTAGGAATGGACTGATTTCCCTTCGATGGTTGAAGAAACATGGAAGTGCTTATAGTCCAGCTTCAGCCCATCAGAAGGGCCAGACCCAGAACACTTCACACAGGAAGCAGCCTACAATGCACCCGAGTTCAGGGTCACTTCTCAGGTTCTGTAGGAGTAAAGATTTTGCCAAATGCCAGGCATGTAACAAAATATGTCCAGAGAAGCAACATGTAAGAGCAACAGAGGATGGGTAAATCACTTATGGTGTGTCCTATGCTGTTAGTAAAAATTGGATTTTTAGAGAAACATGCTCACATGTTTATTTGAAAGCAGAGGCGATAACATTCTGATTCAAAGGTGATTTTCCATTGACTTCTACAGAAATGGAAAAATCTAAAGTACACGTTCAAATTTTATCCATCTCCATTGAGAGGATTACTGAACTCAGTCAGATGAATCTTTAGATAGTGAGAGCCGAAGTCACTAATCCAACAATCCCCCCCCCCCACCCCCGTGTTTGAATGTGTTTTATAATAGGTCTGGCAAGTAAATGTTCAGGCTTTACTTAAAGTTCTTATTTTTCTCTTTGACCTGAATGTTAGTTTTTAGTTTTCAACTGTTAAAAGGAAGCCTACCTGCCCACAGGTCCTGCCCGTTAGCTGTGTGTTTGAACTCTCCTCCTGTGCACATGGAGGAACAAGGCTGTGCATGAGGCTGGGGTTCCGCAAGCCTGGCAGTGGGTAGGACTGCTAGGAATGGAGAGGGGTGTGGGGGGGGCGGTAAAATGACGCTAAGATGCTCACTGACAATGAGACAGTCTGAGTGAAGCTTTTATCCAGATAGAAACAAGGCAGAGAGATGAAAACTAGGACTAACCCTCTGGAAACATAACTGGAGAGAATATGACAGAAAAAGCAGCTGTGGAAGACAGACAAGAATAAGAATTTAGAAAGAGGCCCTAAAATATTCAGTGACTGCCATGGGGGTGGGGAGGTTTCTCACCCTGAACTCTAGGCTACGGGAGCTACTCAGAAGCGCTGACACAATGCCTCATACTCATGCCTCCTTAGCCATGAGGAGACCAGCATCCTGAATCCCAGTAAAAGGCCTCATTCTCGTCAACGATTCTATAGTCCTGAATCCTTTCGCTGACCCAGACACACTCCTGTAACTGTGCCGACTCTTCTTCACTCGGCCCAGAGTGCGGTCTAGGGGACTCTAGTGCCCTGTGTTCCAAAGAGCAGAACGGCCCATTCTCTTCCTATAGCACTCGCTCAGCCCCGAGTGGTGTAGAATACTAACGGCATCTCTGTCAGCTATGATGACTGACTCCCTTTACATGTGTATTTAGCTGCCAGAAATTGGCACAAGGTCACACAGTAAAGTAGCAGTACTAAGCTTTTAAATGAGGCCGTTTTACTACAAAACCTGAGCTCCTAACCTCCATGCTATGCTGCCCACAGTTTTATCTCGGGTTGGGCAATTCTTTCTTTGGATCCAATGGTTCAAAACATGGAGCCTACCTACTTGCATCCTCATCTTGGCTCTGCCACGTATTAACCGTGAAACTTGGCCAAGTCACTCCGCCTCCCTCTGGTGCTGATTCCTACTCTGTAAAATGCAGATCGCTTTGTTTTGAGCACCTTTATATTAATAGCAAATACACTTCCTCTGCAGTGAGGCAGCCATGACAGCGCTGCCCAAGGCAGGCCGCTCTCCTTTCTGTGCTGGGGGAAGCACAGTGCTGAATGTGGCGCTCTCTAACGCATTTTGAGTGCATTTAAGGCCTCAGCGTTTAAAGGAATATGATGCTACCTTGGCATATTCTTTAATTAAGCCATTTGAAATGATATTTCAGAGGAACATGGGAGTGACTGCTTTTAGTATTCTGGCAAAAAACGTCAGGAAGATAGTGTTAACCCTAAGATGGACATTCCAGAGTGGAGTGTGGCTGAGCTCTGTGCAGACAGGGTGGAGTGAATACCACTTTTTCCATTAAATTCCCGAGGTCACAGCATTCCTCCCCTTTATTAAACACATATCTTCCCTTCAGCACTTTCTGCATTACCATGGTCATGCGCAATTTGCAGAGGAAATAATGATGTCGTATCGTGATGCCTGCAGAGTCACTGGACACCAAAGTGCTCTGGGATGTTCTGACTTCCCAGAGAAACCATAGAGCTCTTCAGAGAAGACCTCAGTGTGCACACAAAGCCATTTCTGCCCTGCCGCATGCTTAAAGAACAACCTGGTACTTAGCTGCCAATGCAACTGAAAAAACCGGCCCGCCCGCGGCTGAGTGTGTAACATGGCATATTCTTCCTGGAAAAGCATTAACGTTCTTTCTCTCCCTGTCCTGAACCCAGCAGCAGCATCAAAACCTAGTCCCTACCTTTCCTCCGAGGGGGAAAAACACCATTTTCCTGTATTATTTAGAGGTTCTTAATACACTGTGCATCAAGAGCATTGAAAAGGCCTACATTTGCTCTGGCAGGTGTGGCTTAGCGGTTAGGTCATGGGTTCGATTCCCAGGCAGGGCACATATCCAGGCTGTGTGTTCAATCCCTGCTCAGGCACATATGGAGGGCAACCAACTGATATTTCTTTCTCACATCAATGTTTCTCTCTCCCTTTCCCTTCCTTGCTCTCTAAAATTAATACAAATATATCCTCTCGTGAGGAGTAAAAAATAAATAAAAGGCATACACTTTGCTTCCTAACATGCATATATACCAAGATGTTCAGCTTAACATTCTCCAAGAATAAAAAATAACCATTACAAATGTTTCTCAATCTGTATGAATGTTAAAAAGAGGAATAAATAAAATTTCTGAAGATTTTTAAAAATACATACAAAATAGGAAAAAGCATGATAAAATACTACACAAATTGTAGCTTCCAAGAAATTGATGAAACAATATTCATAACTAAGGTGAAATCTCTAAACTCAGTATGTTAAAAGTGCTGTATTCAAGTGGAATAATTAAAGATTATTTTAATTTCTTGATTTGAATTTTCATATATTTTCCTAGTTTTCCACAGTATGTCATAATTAATTAAGCACAGGGGGGAACGGTAAACATTTTCTTAATGTTGAAGAAGGAAAGGAATCCTCTTTCATTGCTAGTCCTCCCTGACTCTAGATTCAAAATTCCATAACCACCTATATCATTCATCTTTGTAGCAGATTTACTGTTTCATTTACCTGCCAGTGTATGGAGAAAAAATATCCAGTGCCATTATCCCTCCAGATTGTTGTCCCAAGCTTCTTCTAAATTCTTCCAAATGTTCTGCAGGCACGTAAGTAATTCTGCAACAGAATATAACCCATGAAAGCAAAGGGAAGCAAAGTTTAGGCTGACTGTTAGGAAAAGCTCCCAAAATATAGAAATAAAAAATACTGCTCCTTTATTCCTGCTTTATCACACAACTCATTTAATCAGCTTACTCAGCAGAGAATGCAAACATCAAAAAGACAAAGTATCCTATAGGTAAGAATAACAGAAATTTAATCTCAAATTCTGCTGATAAACTAGGTGCTTTCCAAGAATCATATGGGTGAGGAAAAAACAACATTTTTAATATTCCTAAATGAGAAGGCTAAAACAACTTTTTGGAATTAGAAAGATCTATAAATTCTTAGGAAAATGACTGTCAGTAATAACACTGATTTCATCCAAAGATTCTTGGTATCCTCAGCAGAAACAAATTAAGCATATACTATTAAAACACTGAGTTTTTATATTATTTTATGTAAATAACTTTATAGTCTTACACAATACTGGTATAGAATTAATTATAGGTATTAACAAGCATTATCAATAGGTAAATGTTAGCTCTTATATTAAGTTATGAACTCTCTCAGTCTGAAGTTAAGACTAACTTTATGGAAAGACACTCTTACTAATTTGTAGCAACTCCTTATAAGCTCATTTTGGTTTCAGAGGAAAGCCTAGTGCATACACTTGAACAATCACTTCCTAGTTCAACGAGTACTGGGTGAAAGCCCATAATGTGGAAGGCACTGAGTTAGATGCTAGCTACACTATAATGTTCAGAAAATGACGTGTGAAAATTCAAGTTGACCACTGTCCTAGAAGGCTTTGTAGTTGATACCCTTAAGTGGGCTGTTCCAAGATCCTCAAATTAATGAAAAGGCAAGAGAAATACTGCATTTGAAGCCAGCTCAGCATGTCTGCACAACTATAAGAATCATAAAGACGAGTAAACCAGCTCTCCATAACCCACCCATAAAGACAGCACATATAAATCTCAGCACCAGAGCGCAGGATGAAAGCACTGTCTTTCATGTTACAATAAAAGATGAATTACATCAATGTCATAATTACTGAGTAGGAAGGCATGTAATTTCAGACGTAGTGGTTATTCTATAAAGAGTGACCTCACTCTGTGAGGTCACTAAGATCTGGAGTCGGGAGACACAGCACTGCTGCTCATCAGGAGTGTGATGGGAGCGTAAATCACTAGCACTCAATCCTGTATTCTCCATCGCAAAAAGGACGCCCTTTTTCATGAGGCTCCTGTAAACTAGAGGCATGACACGAACGGAAGGCAGGGTGCTAACAGGGCCTCTGCACGGCCGATCACAATTCAGGGGCCCTTGGGGATCTCTTCATGACACTTTTACCTGGAGGATTAAAAACTCAAGCAGAGAGCACAGGTCACTGGGTTTAGGACTAGCCTGGGTGAAAGAGAGGTGCTCTAATTCTGACCCAACTTAATCTATAACAACACCTTCTCTGTGGATCAAAATATACTCAATAGTAAATTCACATTTAGCCCTTCAAAAAACCCAAACCTGCAAAGTCTATTCAAGAAAACTGGTATTATTTCCGAAGATTAAATATAATCAAACACATATAACTAAAACATTTAGGAAAAAAGCCAAGAAGAGGGGAGGGGTGGGGGAAGTTAGAACACAATGGTGAAATAATGATAATCAGTGCAAAGTATTTAATTTTTAACTGGTTTGAGAAGGAAAAGATATTCCTATACTAAACAATATTGAAATGAATTTTCCTCTATACTTGTTCAAAGATCATTTTCAAAGGGTGAGGGAGGGGGAGCTTTACATTTTTCTCATATTTTAGGTAACAGTGATAAAGGTTAAAGAAGGCAGTTTTCATAAATATTTAGCCCAATATACACAGCCCGGCCACCAGAACAAGCATCCCATAATGCAACGGCACATCCAGAGCAAATCACCGAAACTAAATTAGGAACGGTGCAAATAACACGGACACTGCGGATTTGAGAGCTATGTTAAAGATTCTTACATGTAAACTAACCTTTGGTTAGGCGTGGAGTGGAAGAAAAAAAAGTAACGTTAGTGATGCCAAAATGCGAAATGGCTCTTCACCCAGAGCCCGTGCCTGAACATGCAGCAGGATCACCCCCGACAAAGGAGCTTAAAATCTTAGTAGCTGGAAAATATGATTTTTAAATAGGTTCACAAGCATCAGTGCAATGTGAAACTGCAACAAACCCACAGCTCTGTTGTAATTTATGTCCTTATGTAAAATGAAGAAAAAAAAGAATCCAAAATGTATACCCTGAATCTATGCCTGGCTCTATCCCTGCATCTGATGGTACAAAAGCATGGAATGGTTTTCACAGACAAGTTGTAACACACAGCCATAATGAGCTTTTTGAATCACCGATACTCACACATAAAGGGGGGCTCAGTTGTCAGCAGGTGCTGTAGAAAATCTAGAATGTGAGGCATACGCCGTGCGCGGCATCTTTTCACAATGGTGTTAACAAATGTCAATGTCTTGTGCTGAATATGCGATGCATACATATGTAGTTAAAAGTGGGTGCTCCTGGTTGATTTTCCCCTTTCCACCTCCCTCCCCATCTACACCTCCCCCAGAAAAGCATCTGCTCTCTACTGGTGTCTATAGCAATGATTATTAACAAGCATGGGAAAATGTAACTGCAATCAATCTTTTATTCCTTGATCAGGAATTCATCCCACACTTTGGGTTAAGGCAGGTGAATTCTGATTCCACGCGGTAATTATCTGGCAGATGTTACCAGCAGCTGCTGCTAAGCGCAAAACCCTGGCTATTATTACAGAAATATAAGAGCTCCTGGCAAGGTGGAGTGAGAAGTGAAACAGAATGCATTCTGGTGAGGCTTCACATCTGGTTTTCCATAGAAAATAATGGAACCTGGAACTTAAACTGGCTGTTCTTGAACTCTTGAAACTCAAATTAGTTACCCAGGCGTGCACGAAGGCACACTCACCATGTTCCTAGCTCTCTATCATAAAAGGCAAAAAAGAAATCTGTGCATTGTCTCAACAAGCAATGCTTTTCCTAAAACCAAACAGTCATATAACCGAACCATTAAGTTTTTTTTTTTCCTGAGTCCCTCCAATACACTTCTCTACCACCACCCCAGATTAAGCTAAATTTGTAATAAGAAATAAAAGGGAAGAAATAGGAATGGAGCCTAAATCCGGGCAATGACTACAAAGCTTAATTAGCCAGGGGCAATGCATGGTTCCATTCAGAGTAAGGGAGGCCTAGACTTTCCTTTCGGGAGGATTACTCATAGCTTTCAAGGTAATTCTAAACCTTTAGCTTCATGAAAGCAAGAGATCTGGAAGGCAGAGGGCCAAAAACACTTCATGCAAAATGCATGGAACATGCTGCTCAGCCCTGGCCAGACTAAATGGAGATTTGTTTTATCATTTAGCACGTTTTTTTTTTTCCTGAAAAAGGGTTATATGATTCTAATTTCTTTCCACCATTCACCCAATGGTCAAACCATAACCATCTGAATCACAGCAACAGTAGGACATTTTAGAAGAAATCAAAGTGTCATGTTGTTATGTTTGGGAGTGTGTGTGTGTGTGTGTGTGTGTGTGTGTGTGTGCGCGCGCGCACGCGCGCGCGAGAAAGAGATCGATTAACTGACTGATTTATTGACTGATTTCCAGAGAAGGGAAGGCTGTGGGATTTTCTTTTCTTTCTTTTTTTTATTATTATAAGATACCACAGTACATTTTTGCCTCCTGGGATCTAAAAGCAAGTATTTATAAAGCGAACTCTCTAGACATCCCTCAAGGTCATCATGCTGCTGTGCACATGAAAAAGTAAATTCTGGTGTTGAGTCAAACGGTGGGAACCACACACACACACACACACAAACACACACACACACACACACACACACACACAAAGGAAGTAAATATGAGAAAAGGAGAAAGAAGACTTTTGGTGTTGAAAACGTACTGAATACATTTTCTGGAACAGTGTAAATGCACGACTTATGCCAAATCAATGTCACAATGGTCTCATTTTTGGGCTACCTTTGAAGATCTTCAGTAAATTAGAATGGAGGAAAAGGCTAGAACCAAGCACCAATTATGGCACTAAGAGACCTGCATCAGTGCTCCAAGCTCAATGCGGGCATTATCACACAACAAATCAAGTGATCAGTTACCAGGCCATCTGCATTTTATGCTGCATATAAACTGTATAAGCTAAACCTTTGCCATAAAGAGTCTCCATGTGGATGCATACCATTTATCTTTTAAGCAAAAGAAATGGACATTGGACTATAAGGGATGAGAAAAGTACTTACTGTTTCTCTTTTTTTCTGAGTAGAGAGACAGTGATTTTTTAATGATGTTTACTTGCATTCATGATATAAATAAGGTAATTAGGAATAGTCACAGGATTTCATTCCATAAAATAAATGTCAAAAGACATACAAAAATTTGAAAGCCCATTAGTGAAATTCTGCCTGAAAAGAATCTACTCCAAACAATATATATTTTTCTACTTTTTATTGAAGGCATAATGAAAACCAGATTGAAAATATTGTTTTTCTTACCTAAGCTCTAGAAATATGTACTTTGCAAATGAATAATACAGAATGCAGACAATAAAATAGCATTCATACAAAAAAGTCTCCCCTAATAGTAACTATTACATTAATTAAAGGTCGGCAATCTTTCCCTGAGCTCTTATTTTACTAGTTTATCCCTTATACAAAAATACAAATATCCAATGGTTAATGCTATAGGGAAAAGTCAAGCTGTTACATGGAGGAGGTACAACAATAAAGTCATGAACTAATTTTAGGTTGGTTCAGGAAATGTTAAATGCCTTAAAAACCAAACCACATATGTAATGTGCATTGGGCGCATTATGGAATTATGAGACATTTTAAGCACTTCCTCACAAAATATCCTATATGACCTATATTCAGACTATATCAACATATTAGTGAATTCCCTTGGATCATGAGGTTCCAACTGGCACTGTTCTCTATGGTCTTGTCCATTACTGGCCCTCAAACAACCGGCTTAGTTCTAGGACCCATACAGGTCACATAGGTAGTGCACAATTCCTTATATGGAGGGCCAATTAAAACATCCTTATAAGATTTAAAGAGTGGACCTTCCTGTTCTATGAGAGATGTCATCTCATATCTAAGGTTTTTGCAAAAAAATCATATAAAAAGTAAAATTAAAAGAGAAAGCAACATTGTTTTAAAATATTTCTTTTTTTAATAGCAGGTATTTATTTATTTCAAGAAATTAAAGAAGTGACTCACTTGAGAAAAGTTAAGTTTCCCCTTCTTAAAAGGGGTGGGTGGATCATACACTGGAGACCCATTCCAGCTGATGTGCAGGACTTCTAGGAATGGCTAGAGTGCTCCCTCCTATTCTAGGGGGAGCTGCAGATGGGGAGGGACTAGGGAAAGGATCTCTGGAGTATGCCCCCAATACTAGTTGTAGATCAGCTCCACTTCATTTTTTTTGCGATAAATCAGAGCCCTTCAGGGTGATGCTGAGGCTGCTGTACTCCTGGGCTGTTCTGGTCCTTCTCCTTTTGATCTCCCTGAGGGGTTCCATGGGATCTTAGGATTGACTTGTCCTCTCACATCCAACCAGAGGAGAGGGCCTTTTGGGTGGGAGTGTTCTCCGTTTCCTTTCTCTTACTAAGGGCTTCAGCATGGCGCTGGCAGACTCTCTGGCTTCCATTCTGTTCACTTCCACTGTCTTTACTCAGCCAGGCTGAAATGCAGGGTCCAGCTCTTGGACCTTCTAAGGTCTCTGTAACAGGTCGGCTGATCATCTCCCTCCTACAACCACACTCACACTGCACAGGGTGTTACTGCTGCTGCCCCTGGCACTGCACCCTGGTCAGGCCCTGCCGGTGCAGGGTTAGGAAAGACAGTGAGTCCCTAAGCACAGTGTTTGCATGAAGCATGTTGTTGGACTCCTTCCACACTAGCATAAGCGAGAGAGCTGGCCCCAGACACCTCAGTGACCATGAGAAGGCTCCTGACACTGACCAGGTTGTGGTCACTGGACTCTTCTTGTCCTTTGCCTCCAACACAGGTATTTGCATCACATCACAAGCTGGCAGGGCATGAGTACACTGTAAGCCTCCACTGGTGGTCTCAGGAAGAACACCAAGTCTTCCCAGTGTGCAAACTGACTCTTCCTTTGCATCTGAAGGGGGCGTAATTATAGGTAAAAAGAGCGGCCAGTATAAGCTTCAAGAGGAGTGTTTTCCCTCATGATGGTAGATGGACATCTTTACAGACTTCAAAGGAGGCAGCCTGGTCAGCTCCGAGCTCTTGGCTGACTTGAGTCCCCTTCCCCGGTTGTGGCCATATTTGACACCAACTGCACAGCTGACACCAGGTGGTGCCAGCAGCATGACATCAGTACTGGAGCGGGGCTGGTGCAGGCGGTGCCCACAGTGACCATTCGCACACTGTGTGCACGTTGATCACTCTTTCTCTGTTGCTGACCTGGATGAAGTTGCTCTCAAACATGGGAATGTGCTGGAACAGGCGCATGCATCCTTGCTGCAGCTGCCCCATGGAACCGCGGAACACAGCAGCACGACAGGTGGCTGCCGTGGGCACCACCCTCCCACAGCTTCCTATTACTACTCATGTGTGTCTTTCATTAAGACCGTTGCACATCCTCTCTGGAATCTCCACCTGGGTCTGAACTGCAGCCCCTCAGGGCCGCCTTTAAACTTTTGCTGTCTATTATGGCCTGCAGCCCTCACACATAGCACCGTGTTCTCATGCCCACAGCTGCCCCCACAGGAAGAGGCAGCGTCCTCCTGCAAACAGCCACCCATCCAGGAGCCGAGAGTGCAAGGCATGCATGCTCAGTCCTAAGATATTTCAACACTGTTATCTTAAAAACTATCAAAAATCAAAACTATTCAGGAATAGTCAAACCTGTAAGTGACTTATATTAAATAATTATGTAGTTTTTGTATATCAAGTAAAAATGTATTTGAGGGGGAAAAAACACCTCTGATTAATGAACTGAAATTCCTGAACTTTCCAAGCCAAACTGGGGTCCCAATGATACTTACTTAATGTCAGGCCCAATGAGGGAATGTCTTCTCAACATGGCTCGTGCCTGGGCGTTGGTTAAACTGATAGTAGATTCTTCATTAATAGACAAGATGCAGTCCCCAACAGCAATCCGGCCATCTCGACTAATGGCACCTCCATGAATAATGCTTCGGACAATCACCCCCAAGCCATCTTTGTTAGCACTTACTGTCATCCCTATGGTAATGGAGGAACACAGATATGGATTAAATTTGCAATTTTCAAATTCACTTTTATTTGAAAGTCACATAATCCCTATGAATCAGCACTAATTTTTCAAGCCAATAAAAAACAATTAAAATGAAAGACACATAGGCCTACACTAGAGTGAATGTATTTTAGGCGAACTGGTGTGTTACCCCTTATATAGAAAGCTCTCCCAGGGAGCATGTTTTCACATTATCCAATCAATTTCACAACAGGAGTCCATCTTATATGTATAAGAGAATAAAAAACAGGACCATGAATGGAAAATTAGTTCAATACATCAAGAAACTCTGTGCTACTACTTTATTCCCAAATCATTTGTTCATTCAGTATAGACTTCTTAAATGCTTACTATGTGCCAAATACTATGTTGGTGGCTTGAGATAAAAAAGCGTAACAGAATTCCTAACATCAAGAAGCTGTATTAGCCCTAGCCGGTTTGGCTCATTGGATAGAGCGTCGGCCTGGGGACTGAAGAGTCCCGGGTTCGATTCCGGTCAAGGGCATGTACCTTGGTTGCAGGCACAACCCCCATGGGGAGTGTGCAGGAGGCAGCTGATCGATGCGTCTCTCCCATCGATGTTTCTAACTCTCTATCCCTCTCCCTTCCTCTCTGTAAATAATCAATAAAAAATATTTAAAAAAAAAAAGAAGAAGCTGTATTAAGTCCTATCCTCAGTGCCTATCACAGTGCCTGTTGAACTAAGCTGATGTGAACTTAATACTAATCTACTCCCATTTTATCTCCAAATCTGAATTTCTATAAGCTCCAGATCTGGATATTTAATTGCCCTCCTGACATGCGCCCTGGATGCATAACAAGAAGTGCACTTTTGTATGCATAAAACTGAATTCCCAGGCTTCTACCTCCCTTTGTTTCTCCATGTCTTCCCCTTTTGGGGGTTGACACCACAACACTGCTCTCCATTGCTTCAAGCAGACATGTTGAAATCAATCTTGACTCCTACCTCTTTCTCACCCTTTATTCTTAATCCATCACCCAGTCCTGTTATTTCTATCTCCAGAACTTATCCTGAATCCTTGTATTTTCTCCATTTCCTTACTAACCCTAGACTAGGCTAGCACTTTCTCTTGCCTCACTTTTCAAAACAGCCTCCTGTTCGGCTTCCAGTGCATTTTTCTCAGCAGACAGAGATGACAAATCACATCACTCCCTTGGTAACAATCCTTTAATAACCTACTGTTATGCTAACATACAACACACCTACTTGCACAGTCTTTGGGCCTGGTGTCCTGGCGCTCTGAACATGCAATGCACCCTTCCTTGTTCAATGTCCTCCTTGGCTCCCTGTGTTCCAGCAACTATGCTTCAGAAATTCACCTGGTCTCTCCCCATTTCAGAGGGACCGACAGCCTCTCAGCAGCTCCTGCACAGCTAACTCCTCACTTCAATATCACTTCCTCAAAAATGACATTCACAACAAGCCTCACCTGAATTTATAATCCCTTCTCATCCTACCCTCACTCTACTCCTTCAAAAATATAAAATATTTTAAATTATGTTAACACGTTACGTAAAATAATGTTAATTCACTTCAATCAAGTGCTGGAAGTTCCTTCCAAAACAAGATAACATAACTAAACCAGGTAAGGAGAGTACTCATAAAAACTTCTTTCTGAGGAAAGTGACAATTCCCTCTTTAAATATTTATTTATTTTTGGAAAAAAACACAAAGTAATAGTTTCTGACTAAAGATTAATTCTAATTATACCAAATTGAAAGAACAACCCTGACTACAATTTGCTTATAGCCTTAGATTTCATGCCTGGATATGGGGAATCCAGGCTACTAGATATCATTTTCTGACATAAACGAACCATTATAAAATTATTTCAAAATATTCTTTTAAGACTCACACTAATGATTTTTAAATGCATTGTCATGAAGGAAACACCTCTGTTGATCATAAGCGAACAAACATGTTTAGACGCTGTTTCATCCCAGGTGGTTCTCTTATGAGCAGAGAGGCTGGCCTGAAATGTTTCAACAGGTTCTCTAGTTTGCTCTGATGCTGCCACCCTTCGCACTAAGCTCCACCAATGTACTACAGTGACATCAAAATGTACGAGTATAAAACAAAACTTCACTCAGTGGCCCATACAGGACTCCAACACTTCATCTTGTTCTCACTAGCACCACGCACTCTACAACACAGCAAGCCACAAATTTGGGGAAGACATCATGAGTTATGGTCAACATGACCTCTAACTTCATTTTTAATAGCATCTTTAACTCCCAGCTCCAGCCGCTATTACGGCTGTCATAAACTAAGAGATAGACATCAGTTGTCTCAGCTTGTATTTTCCTTTAGCCAAATGATCATTTTTCAGGGTTCAACAACTTCAAGGTAATATCCACTAACTAGATTTTGATTGTAACTTATAAGATCTCCCAATTTCTTCTGGGAGGAAGAATAGTAGGAATAGCCTAAATCGTATACTGTAGAAATAGAGAACCGGTTCCAAATTGGAGTTCCACCACTTCTAATCAGTGTGGCCTTGGGCAACTGAGTTAACCTCACACTAGATCTCATTTTATCATTTTACTTATCTGTAAAATGGGGATAATGCCTATTTTTAGGGTTGTATTAAATCAGAAAATAAGTACATAATAAAAACTTATGTAGAATACCTTTCAAAGTCCCCAACCCAAAGTGCTCAACAAAGTACAAAACATAAACAAATAACTCACAAAATATATTTAAGATGCCTCTCTATGCTAATCAAAAACTACATTGCTCTCTAAGGGCTCAAGAAAAACATAATTCAGCTTCACAATGACACTTGTTGTCACAGCAATCTCCATGTAGCCTTGGGTAACTCAAGCACTGATGTGTATTGTGTAGTATGTGAAAACCAGAGAGACTGAAGTTTGAGTTCTGATTCCATCTCCTAAAGACTGAGCACTTTCAGAAAAATGAGTGAGTATGTTTATGTTTCTGTACCTAATCTGTGAAGAGAGGATTGGTCTTTCTTTCCCTTCTACCTTATTACCTTCAAGCCCTAATACAACATATCTACAGAAATGAGAACAGACCTACCAAAAATCATTAAGATTAAAAGTTTAAAAGGTCACTATATGCATGTGTACATATGTGCACATATTTGCATATGACATTTGCTTCCTAAATTTAACAGTTAAAAAAAGTGATTCATGAAATCAAAGCAAATGGATTATGACAACTTTTACAGAACCTATCCAGAAAACAAAACCTAAAAACAAGCTCATTTAAGTTAAGGGGATACTGTGAACCTAGAAAAAGTGTTCAGTTGTTCATTGATAGACCTTTCATAACACACTCACCTATCAGCACAAAGCAAGCCTCTGCTTGGATTTTCTAAAACACTATCACATTTCTTGTTACTTCAAGTTGTAAAGACAACACCTTCCTACATTAAAAGCTTAAATGGTTTATTTAATTAAATTACTTTAATGTTTTATGCAGATTTTAAAAATAGACATTTCTCACAATTCCTTTACATTTAGTTACTCTAAGTGCTGCATAAATCTGAATAGTGAACATCTCCTATCAAATGAGACAACACAGAAATGTTCTTGCGTTAGCAAAGTGAATTTGAACTCCAAAATGCTGGGCCTCAGGAAATCGCACATCCAGGAAAAGCCCTATCTACATTTTGAGTATGTAAATTAATTCAAATGAAACACAAAAGTAAAACTAAAAGTTACTCTATTTATATTAAAACTAGTGGCCCGGTGCACGAATTCATGCCCATTGAAAGTAGATTATTTAGAAGAAATGCTTCAATATTGCTATTCGCTCTTTCTCTATAATAGAAGTGTCAACCAAATTCACGATTGACAATGACAGATGAAAACACATGCGCACAACTGGCGCCAGTGAGAGCTTTATATGTATCGCGCATGCACAAGTCAACTTAGCCTTTTATAGATATAAACCTGCTTAATTAGACCTGCTTTCTGATTTAGCTAAACTTTTTTCCAGCCCAGTGAAGCACCCCAACTTCTCTTCAGGTAATTGTCAGCAACACAGCAGTAAATATCAACACAAAGCAGATTATTATTAGAGATCACTCAGGGAGAACAAAGGGGAAAATATTTAACTGCAGCAGTGTTTGACTATGTTCTGCCCAGTGAGAAAATCTGAAGTTATTTTCAAGGTCCTCCATTCTTACTTCTTTTCAGTTGGGTCAAGTTTCTAAACTTTCTAAATCTCCGTTTTCTGGCTAATGAAAAGAAAATAGGATTCCAACAAGCCTCCTATCTACCTTCTCCAGGACTTCTGTGAGGATCAAATGAGATGAGGCACAGGAAAACACTTCACAGACATTTGGTTAAAGTGTAAATGTTTCCACCTGTGTTTCTGGAACTCCAAGGAGGCTAGTTGCTAGGGAGAGGAAGCCGGCGTTGCCATGTGATGTCATTACCCGGCACCCACACGACCATTTCAGGGGTGGGCTGGGCTATGGGCTGCATTTTGCGCCATGGGGTCTTGGCAGCCTCGGCTGCGATTTGGTGGGCTGTCACTCCAGGGTGGTGATAGGGCCTGTGTCCCACTTGGGGGAAGCCAAGTGTTGCTTTCTGGGGGCCAAGTCCTCAGTGCCGTTTCTCTATGCATGTCACAGCAGCTCCTGCGTTAAGTGTCTGCCCCCTGATGGTCAGTGTGCATCATAGCGATTGATTGGAAGGTGGGAAGGACACTTAGCATATTATCCTTTTATATAGATAGATTTGGTTAATAAGCTAATGGCACTATGTTTGCACACTTCTAGGTTTTGTCACACACAGCAAATGAAAGGACTCTCTTTTTTTAAAAAAAATATATTTTATTGATTTTTTAGAGAGAGGAAGGAAGAGAGATAGAGAGTTAGAAACATCGATGAGAGAGAAACATCGATCAGCTGCCTCCTGCACATCTCCTACTGGGGATGTGCCTGCAACCCAGGTACATGCCCTTGACCGGAATCGAACCTGGGACCTTTCAGTCCGCAAGCCGATGCTCTATCCACTGAGCCAAACCGGTTTCGGCCGAAAGGACTCTCTTATACTTTAATGTTATAATCAAGCTATTGAGGTTTAAATGGATTTTCTGATATGACAGAAAGCAAGGACACTTCACCTTTCACTATTTTCCCCCCAAAGAGATTAATCATAATTAGTATATTTTAAAAATCAAAACTTAAAAGCTACGGTGGAATCACTTTAAGTGTCCAATAACAGAGAAATGAATAAACAACCTGTGGTTGCTCTGGCCAGTGTGGCTCAGTTGGTTAGGTATCACCCAGTGCACTGAGGCTGCCAGTTAGATTTCTGTTCAGGGCACATGCCCGGGGTTGCAGGCTCATTCCCAGGTAGGAGGCATGCTGGAGACAGCCAGTCAATGTTTCTCTCTCTCTGCTCCTCCTCCCTTCCTCTCACTCTAAAAAATCAATTAAAAAAGTGGTATGTGTGTTTATTTATATATAATGAAATATTCTACCTTCAAAAGGAGGAAATTCTGACACATGCTGCAACGTAGAACCTTGAGGGCATTATGCTAAGTGAAATATGCCAGTCACAATAAGACAAATACTCTATGATTTCACTTACATGATGTACCAAGAGTAGTCAAAATGTATAGGAACAGATGATAGAATGATGGTTGCTAGGAGGTAGGGGACAGGGAAAATTGGGAATTATTACTTAATAGGCACGGAGTTTCAGTCAGAGAAGATGAAAAGGTCTGGAGATGGTAGTGATGGTTGTACTACAATGTCAATGTACCAAATGTTACAGAAATGTACATTTAAAAATGGTTAAAATGGTAAGTTTTATGTTAAGTATCTTGTATCACACTTAAAAAATAAGGTGTCTGGCCTGGCCAGTGTGGCTCAGCAGTTGAGCATCGACCCAGGAACCAAGAGGTCACCAGTTCAATTCCCACTCAGGGCAGATGCCCAAGTTGCTGGCTCCATCTCCAGTGGGGGAATGCAGGCGGCAGCCTATTGATTATGTTTCTCTTTCATCAATGCTTCTATCTCTCTATCCCTCTCCCTTCCTCTCTGCAAAAATCAATAAAAACATATTTAAATCCTGACGATTTAATAGAATATATTAAAAATCTATGTGATTTTTCGGAAAAGATAAAGAAAAAGATTTGAAAAATTCAACATTCCCTTAGCAAACTAAAAATAAGCAAGGAAGCCAAAGGGGTCAGATTGTAAAATCCGATGTACTCAAACCATGGTGCTTACAAGAGCCTCCAACTGTTTCCAATCTAATTCTCCAAACTAAGCCAGCATGATCTTCCTAAAACACAAGCCCCATCATGTCACTCTTCTGCCCTTAGCTCCCGCTTACGTAGGAGTTTAAGCCCCGAGGGTGTTACAGCAGAAGTCCCGTGTCCTGCCCATGAGCCCACCCCACAGCCATCTTCCATCTACCCTACCTTTAACTTCAATTCTTACTTTGCTCACATACTTCATCCATACCAAACGACACTCAGTAACGCTTCCCATTTCTCTGCCTTAGCTCTAATCACTTCCAGCTTTTCCTAACTCCTCAACTATGTGGTAAAACTCTAATCCTCCTTTTTAAAGAACTAAATCAAATACCTTCTCCTCCTTGAAACCTTTCTAAACTGCACACACTCAGAGAGCAGGGATCAGTTATTCCCTCTTTTAAGCCTTCAATGTTCTATGTATGAGTGTCTATCATAGTATGCAATGCATTTAGGACTTTCTGTGTCAATTAGCTAATTTCTTAAACTCATGTTCCCTGAGAAAAGTAACTGACTCCTGGTTTCTCTAGACAGTGGCTATAATATAGAGAAAAATGAACGTTTGATAGCTGGGTTAAAATAATAGAACTGAGTTTCTCAAAAACAATAGGGATTTTTACAAAATCTCTGTTTTATGAGTTGGTCAAAAAATGAGTTTTATGACAAATTAAATGAGAAATGCTGCACTCTATAACATCTTCTTAAAGAGGCGCATGCACATCTGAGTATTAAAGATACTGAGATGTAGCACAAACAGAAGCCCATCTCCTTAAATTCATCACATTTCAAACTTGGAAGCCATGTATAACTCCTGCTTACATCCTGCAGAACCAGTATTCTAAGTAACATGCTTTCGGAAACATTGCATTAACAGATGGATTATTTCTGACATGCTTTGATATTTATAATATCTGTCTCAAATTAGTGAATTACAGAAAGTTCAGGAGTTTACATTTTATATCATTCCATTAAATGTAAATATAGGCGACATGTTATATCTAAGTAAAAATTCTCTACTACAGTTCTCCATTTGGCTGCCGTTGGTAGAACCCAGCCACCACCAATGGGACAAAATCGAGAATGAGACCTAGACTAGAATCCCACTCACCATGTGAGCCCCGCTGGACTTCTTTGCCAAGTCTCAAATTTAACAAGGAAAGAAGACCCCGCCGTGAGACATCAATGTAAAGGGCACTGGTTGGTCACATGCCAGAAGGAGTAAGATCCCTGATGCAGAGCTGACCAGAGTCCTGGACAACACTCTGCATTCAGAGCAGCTGTTCTAACATCCTACATCTACTTTCCATCAGAGAGCGCTGGGCACAGAGCTGAGTCACATGACTGCTTAACTTGAAAGAAAAATAAAAAAAGAACAAATGTGCTCTGCCTCAATAGAGCTTTAGTTATTAAAATTAGGATTTCATTTTTACAGAAACTTTTCTTTGCCCAACTCTGAAGGCTGTATGATTATTAACTAGCCACAACCCCTCCTGGCTAAGAAAGGACACAAAACTCCTGCCACCTGGGAAGGACAATTATAAATCGCATTTACATTTTGGTAGTGGCACACCTGGCTGTCTTTTTAGTCTTTCTTTCAGTGAATGAAAGAAATTAAATACAAACTGACTTAATGCATAACTGGTAACATTCAAAAAAGCTAATAATTTGCTTTTCCAAAGAATTTAGAATTCCAAATTGCTGACTTTTCATTTTCTAAGAATTTCTTTTCTGATTTGCTTGTTTCATACACAAACAATTCTGTGTATCTTTTACTTGAATGTAAATGAGGCCACTGCATACTCTTAAGTAATTAAGAGAGTGAGGGATTTAAGCTAGTCTGAACTAAACAAACCTGTTAACCATTTCAGGAAAGATAATGAGTACATAAAAAGAGAAACCATAAAAACTACAGTAAAATTTAAAACATCTATTTTCTTACCTGTAGTCAAAAATATCAAAACCGGTTCAATTTTTCCTTTGTGAGGGCGTTGGTTGGGAAGGTAGGTGTGGAAAATAAGGAACTTACCTAGGCTAGAATTGCCTTTTGCTATGGTAATAGTCTTCTCAAAAAATTCTCTGGATATATTCTGAAGCATGATACGCTCAGCAGCAGAGGCCAGAGAGCTCTGTTGATTTAAGAACTCAGAGCCCTGACGGAAAGAAAAAAATAAGTCACATGGAAAGGGAAATTAGACTTTGGAATATGATTTCAACATCACACATGTTCTCTCATTGGTTGTGCTTTATTCCACAAGAATCCATAGCCAAGACAAGTCCATAGGTTGGCTTCTGGAAAACCTCAGCGTCAGGAGAGCACCAGCTCCACATGGGGAGCTGAGCTAGAATACTTCCCTGTCCCCAACCTCATGACCTCATCCTAACACACCCGCCGTATCTTTAAAATAGTACCTTTCCCGTTGAATCAGGCAGCAGAGAAGTAAGCTCTGCACTTGATATAACTTCCCTGGGTAGGTGAGACTCAGCCCACATGCCTGTGTTTTCACATCCATATTGTTGTTCAGGTGTATAATCATTTACAATAAACCCAGAAGCAGGTCCTGTGCTCAAGTCTACGGAAGGTGGGCTGTCATCCTGTCTTTGCAGGAGGTTCTGGGTGTAGAGTTCTTCCAAAGGCACTTGCAGATCAAGTATTGGATCCGAAGAACTGTCAGTAACATCCTGAAGATGAGAGAATAGAAAAGCAAAAATTATGGCCAGAATTACTTCAATGTATTTTGTAGGATCCTTTCTTAATGGCTGACTACTTAGTGGGGAAAAAAAAAATTAAACACAGCATAATTATTCATTAAAAAGCATTAGCAAACATACAAATTCATCACTTAGCTGATATTCTGTATACCTTTGTGTTTATAAGTGCTTTTCAATACATTTCCTGCAATCATGTATCTCATGTTACACTTGTACACTATACTGTATATGAGATCATTTAGACACATTAGTATGTTCTATTCACAAATAAAATCATTTGGAGTTCAATATAAATGGGAAAGCAAGTAACATATTTCTAAATCTTACTTAAAGAGCAGCCTGAGTTCCTAAGTATTATAAGGTCAGTTGCATAAAAGAATGATATTAATTGATTCAGGTTCACAAGAACCTTCGAGGGAAAATTATTTCAACAGATATTTATAGGTATTTGTGGAAAAGAACAGAAAGCCACACAATTCATATTATTGTAGGGAGTTTTTTTCATAAATATTGTGCAAGATATAACAGAATAAATACTAAAATGGGGTATTATAAGATGTAGGTTCTAATTCAGGCTCTCTCGTTAACATTCTGTACATTATAGAACCTCTCTTGGCTTTATATTTCTAAAATTCCCTAAACTCTAAAATTCCATAGTTCTACATAAATGCATGTATGTACTTACAACAGATATACTGTATCACTTATGTGCTTTGGGCAAGCAGTAGCTCCATGAACTGCGGCTGTTGAGTAAACTTATCAATTTTCTCTTCAATTCTTTGATGGATGTTTTGAAAGTATAAAAGCAATATATGAATACAGTGTCACTGGCAAAGATTCAAGCCATACAGGTGTATAGTGTGTATGCACACTATATTAAAGTCTTCCTGTATGGCTCCTACTTCTCCTCCTCTCCCCAGTAAAACTGGCTGGCTTCAGTTGTATGTTTATGAACCAGATTTTAAACTTCATTTGCATTATATATATATATCCAAATGCACACACTCACACATCCAAGCACACATAAACATTTCAAAACCTAAACAGAACCATACACTAAACAGGTTTTCCTCACCCAAGGATATGTTTATTGATTTTAGAGAGAAAGGAAGAGAAAGAAGAGGATTGGGGAGAGGGAGAAAAACATTGATGTAAGAGAGAAACAGACCAATTGCCTCCCGTGTGTGCTGACAGGAATTGAACCTTCAACCTTTTGGTGTACAAACAATGCCCTAACCAACTGAAATACCTGGCCAGGATGCTACTTGCTTTTCTGAAGTAAACTTATACCCTGACATGAGAAATTCCCATGTCGATGAATAAAAGTCAGCTTCAATCTTCTTAAGGCTATAAAATCTCCCTAAGTCTGAAAGGCCTAATGTGCAGACTCTGGCACCCAGCTGCCTTAGTTGAGATGCTGGCTCCATCAGTAGGTACCTCTTTCAGCTTTGACAAGTTACTTAAATGTACTCTGTGCATTGGTTCCCTCCTCCATCAATGAGGGAAAATGATAGGACCTAGTCTAGGGATGGTGGGAGGATAGAGAGAGTTAAAACCACAAAGTACTAAAAACATTGCCTGACTTACTAGAAAGTGCCTGATTACTATTAGGCATTGCTGTTATTTTTACTGCACATCTTTGTGGTCCCGTGAAAATTTATTTAGTATAAACTCCTACAATTAGAGCTGTTGTTCAAATGATATGTACACTTACAATGCTGTGCATAGCAAATGGGCTTCCAATTAGCGGTTCAGTGCTTTACTAAGTGCACCCCTGACAACAGGTGAGGACATGCCATTTGTATGTCTCCTGTGAACTCTCTCTTTATATACTTTACCAAGGATTCTAGCACATGGTATTCACTTCCTGTGGCCATGGATATATTCTGAATATAGTCTTTGTGATATACACTAGAAATCTTTCCCCAGCTTGTTACTTCTAAGTTTGTATGATCTGTACATGCAGGAGTTAAATTCTATATGTAATCAAGAATTCTTTATGTATTTCTTAACAAACTTTTTTTTAACGTATTTTTTGATTTTTTAGAGAGAGGAAGAGAGAGGGATAGAGAGTTAGAAACATTGATGAGAGAGAAACATTGATCAGCTGCCTCCTGCACACCTCCCACTGGGAATGTGCCCGCAGCCAAGGTACATGCCCTTGACCGGAATCGAACCTGGGACCTTTCAGTCCGCAGGCCGATTCTCTATCCACTGAGCCAAACCAGTTAGGGCTTAAAGAAATTCTTTATACAATTAAATTTGTCAATTTGTTGTTTGCTTTTGGGTTTTACATGTTGCTTAATAAGTCCTTCCTCTGCACAAAGTAAACAAAATTCTTTCTAGTACTTTTCTTCTATTTTACAATTGCTTTGTTTTCAGAATCAGTTTTGAACCATCTAGGATTTATTTCAGGGTGTGGTGTGAGGTATGGAGTCTCTCTTCATTTTTCTAAGAAGGTAACCAATTGCTCCAACACAATTATCTTTCCTCTCCCTCAATAAAAAGTTTTTATCTCTCTGGAATTAACATATTCATGGTACAAAGAACTGAGAAAAATGGAAATATCAAACAAGCAAATAATATCTTTAGAATCCTCAGGAAAAAATGATAGAAAAATATTCTTCTCTGTGCTCCTAGAACCTCATCAATAACCTGTTAGCTCATCCACCCAACTTTGATTATTTTAGCCTTCAGTCTTATTAAAAATAGCAGTGTACTTACTAAAGCAATTGGTTAGCTTCTGTATTCTAAATTTATCATGATAACTAGCAGTAAGTCATCTCTCCCATGCCCTAAATAAACCTAACAACAAAAACCACTTTTCATCAGAAAAAGAGATCAAGTTGCCCTCCTTAGCTGGGGTTTACTGTAAATTGAGTAACAAATTCCCATGCATTATTCATGAAGGAGTTAACACAGACACACAGAAAAGAAAGAGCTAATCAACACAGCAGACAACATAAGCCTACTGAAGAAATGTTTCTGGTTGCTGAACAACCGAGTTTTATTTTTAAAAGTCTTATGGATCTAAAAGAAAAACAAGAAGAACCCTCATGTATGTCCAAAAATAACTGCAACTTGGTATCTAAATGAAGTTGAGATATCAAAAATCCATCTAACATGTGCCTCCACTTGATATAGTCTTGTTTTCTGGGGGAGGGGGGATAGGGAAAGGTTAAATAAAAATGTCAAATTTACTTGAAACAGGTCTATTTCTTAAATGTAGTGAATAAGCTAAGATTGTACTAGGGCACAGTATTTACCCAGATAATATATTTACATAGGCTGGCTAAATGTTTAAACATTCACTGGACACAACCTGCTTTTTTCTAATAAGCAGTCCGCCACTGAAGTCTTCTTAAGACTTTTGGAAAATATACCATAAGCATAGCTGCTCCAACTCACCTTGTTTCCCACTCTTTCTGAGATCGGGTATACATCCTTTATTGTTTATACACTGGCTCTCCTAAGCAAAAAGGCAACATCTTTTATATTTTGAAAACGTGCAATTTTGTCACTAGGATTTCCACAACCATTCTCATCATCTTGACTAGAGTGATTTAATTAGTTTTTGACACTAATCCTCTCCTCCAAACAATACACATATTTTAAACAGGGATATAAAGATAGCAATATTCTAGGCTATAGAATGACAATAAGTGAAGATTTGGGAATTTTTTTTTAATATATCACAGGATCCATGAGATGTGTTTGGTGTAGGAGGTGCAAAAAGCAGTTTCTATCTTGACAAACACCAACTTCACTGTGCACTAGAATCAACAGCATATCCTAGGGGACTGATGTTCAGAAATGAAGGACATGTACCAACTAGTAATCATTTCATGCCTGGAGCAAGAGCGAGAAGTGTGTGCACAAGGGACGGTAGGGCCTGAGGTGAGGATTAGGTGAAGGGGAGACTCATTACATAGCAATTATATTTTTATTGGGTGTATTTTTAAGGCAAAATAGGAAAAAAATAAATGAAAACATCTTCTCCCCCAAAATATGTTGAGCTTTTAAACAAAAGTCTAGAACAGCCGTGGGCAAACTACGGCCCGCGGGCCTTTTCCAGCCCATTTGAAATGAATAAAACTAAAAAAAAAAAAGACCGTACCCTTTTATGTAATGATGTTTACTTTGAATTTATATTAGTTCACACAAACACTCCATCCATGCTTTTGTTCCGGCCCTCTGGTCCAGTTTAAGAACCCATTGTGGCCCTCGAGTCAAAAAGTTTGCCCACCCCTGGGCTAGAAGCATTTAAGTTTGAAAACAATTGTCTCTGCATTTGATATATCTTTGAAGATGATGAGGAAAAGGGGATATAAAGATTAATCAAACAATTAAAACCTAGAACAGTAAGAAAGGAAAAATCCCCCTGGCTTTCTGCCTTTAAAATCCACATTTCAATAGCCTACTTGCATTAATCCAAATGCCCTGGAAGCAGCTATATTTTTCAGATTTTTGAGTGATGGTTATTTCCCTTAAGTCCTGATATGATAACTAATCAAATTAAGGAGGCACCACTCATTTAAAAGGAAAAGACAGCCGAAGAGACTCCCAGGGGGGAGAGTGCTGTACAGAGGCGCTCACTCTGCCTGGGGCTGAGGTCCTCTGGGGTCTGAGCTGCTGCACGGCTCTGAGGGCTCTGCACTGAGGAAGTCCTCCCTTCAGGGTGGGTTCCTGCTCTGGGGAACCAGTTCTTACCACTTCCAGCACACCTGACCACGGAGATGAGACCTCTCACCAACGAATGGACACAGATAAAATTACCTGTGTGCTTCCAGACATCATGACTTAAGGCTATAAGACTTACTACATATTTAGCAATGTCAAAAACTTGAGGAGTCACTGAGATTCACACCCTATTTCATCCTTCTTCACATCAGTTATGATATACTATACAATCTTATTTTATCAATTAAAAAGTCCCACCCAATCTGAGCTCAATTTCTTTAAGAAAAACGGTCAATTTGAAATTTCATAACAAATTACTATTCTGTCTTTTGAAAGTAAATTTAGTGCAGGGACAAAAAGATGAGTGCATCAACTAACTTTTTATTTATTTACACGCAATTTTCTAGTAAATATCTACATGCTAAAAAGATGCCACAGAAAACAAAAACAAAATCAAAACAAAACAAACAAAAACGTTGCAGAGATTCACCACTTCCTAAGAACAGTGCTACTCTCAAAGGAAACTAAAAGCACACAGGGGTTTCACAATTTGTTTTAAAACACCCTCATTAATGCCTTCTTTGTTGTTTTGCAGTTTAAATATTTCAGTTGATAAGCCAGCTTGCCAAAATTTGCTTCAACAAAAGAGTAAACTGCTTGGGAAATGAAAAAAAAAATAGGAGGCAAACAGACTTCAGTAAGCCAATATGTTGAGCTGCATACAGCCAGCATTTGCCTGTAAAATACATGCTTCTCAGTATGCAGATTGTGTAATCCCTTTAAGTAACAATTACAAAGTTAAACAATGCAATCTGTCCCACTGGCAAGAATTGTGCTATGCTGTGGATTAGAAGATTCCATTAGGAGATGAACTCAGCTTCCAGCCCTGAGGCCAGGAAAGGCTGAACAGGGTCCAGACAGGACGCTGTCACAGAGGCAGGCTCAGGTGTGGTGAGAGAGGAGCAGATGCTCCATTCAAGATTATACCTTGCAAACCAATTCAAAGAGACTGCCCAGCGTCATTTCCAAGAATAACAGGTGTACCTTGAACATAAAAGAAAATGCTTTGATTGTTCTGGCCAAAAAATACTTGTTAATTCAGGAAAAGAGAAAAACTGTGCTAGACCTAGGAAAACTCTACTTTCCAACTTATCCATAGGTTCAAATTCCTTTCCCACTGAACTTATGTGGAAAATATATATTTCACATAATTAAGAAAGAAGTATTGTTCAGTCTTTTTATCTTAATTGTTATTGGTGGTATATTTCCAACATAGAAAATTAAAGACATATATCCACATATAAAAGCTTTGCCAAAATTTAACAGATCTTAACATTTTGTCATATTTTCTTCAATCTCTGTTTCTACTGACAACAATGAAGTGTATTAAGCTAAATTCCATGATTCCTTTTTTAAGAATAACTTCTTTCCTGAAGTTGAAAGGTACGATTCCTACACATTTTTAGTTTTCTTAACACATACACATGCTCATAAAAATACACTGAATTGCTTTGTATATCAATGTCTAGAAAATATAAACAATGCCAACAAATCAATAAAAAGATAAGCAACCCATTATAAACTTAGAGGCCACGGATAGAAGTGAAACCTGAATGGCCAATATATGAAAAAATATTCAACCTCACTAGTAATCGGGAACCCCAAATTAAATAGTAAGATACCATTTGACACCCAAAAGATTGGATAGGTTTTATAGATCATGTCACTAAGAAAATAAACCAAGTTGGATAATTTATACCAATAATCTATTTCTTTTTTTATATGTATTTTATTGATTTTTTACAGAGAGGAAGGGAGAGAGATAGAGAGTTAGAAACATCGATGAGAGAGAAACATCGATCAGCTGCCTCCTGCACATCCCCCACTGGGGAAGTGTCCGCAACCCAGGTACATGCCCTTGACCGGAATCGAACCTGGGACCTTTCAGTCCGCAGGCCGACGCTCTATCCACTGAGCCAAACTGGTTTCGGCCTATTTCTAATATAGAAATGGACAGATATGTCAAATAGCAACCAGATTCTTCAATCATATCCAGTGACTTAAACATATTTTGCTATTCACGATGATTTTTGTGTATTCTTTGGTCTCATTTTATATAAAATCATATGACAGCATTAAGTTTAACTTAGCTAGTAAATATCAAATTAATGCAAGAAATATTTTACTATCCAACTTTGCATGGAAGTCAGTTATGAAATCATGATAAAATAACTAATTTTTTTCCAAAGGAGACACAGTTAAAAACACAATTTGAGAAATAATTTTCATTAATTTTTTTTCATTTTAACAAGAAAATCCTAATCACAGCTTTGAACCTCTGTGTCCATCACTCTGCATAACAGACCCTAGAATTAAACAGTCCCTGGGAGTCATATCTGACCCAATCAATACCACCTAAATGAAACTAAACTTCAATCTGGTAATGAATCCATGACTTGAGAAATAGAACGTATCTGACTTGCTACTCCTACAACTCAACTCCGCATAAACAGTGACCTCTGGAAAGTTACACACAAGGTTCTCCCATAAACGAGTTGGCATTCCCTGTGTACCTTGGGAGGAGAAGGTGGAAGGGAGGGACCATAGTTCAGGCCATCACTACAAGCACTGCTGTGAAGAGATAAAATAGAGGCTGGAGTAGAGTAGATACTGTCATCGGGAGAGTAGTGAGACTCAAATGCAGATTCATCGGCTAAGTCAGCATCGTTTGTGTCCACCTAGGGATAAAAACAATAATGTCAGTTGGAAATTCTGTTCTATTACAAAGTCTCCACTTGAAACCAAAAGGTCCCTGGTATCATTCCTTTGTCTATGCTATTTTCTACATGACCTCTTCAACACCTCAGAGGCTAATGCAAGAGTACAAGGATGAACCGCTCACATGCAGCTGAGCCTGCTGGTGTCAAAGGATATTTTATTCCATCAATAAGGGACTAAAGGTAACAATCAATAAAGAACCTGGATCAATTCTAAGTTTAGAAATGTCATAAATTAAGGGAAATATTTGCCTTTTTCCCAGTTCACATTATTTTAAAATAATACCTGCCCAAATCTTAGAATTTCATAATAAAACGAATGAGGTCAGCTCTTTTCCTATTCAACTAAAATAAACTTCTTCAACAGAACTGCAAGGCAATCCTCTATTCATAAATCACACCAAGACAATATATTTTGTTTAAAATGCCTTTAAGTAGATTTAAAAACCAGTCAACAGACCCAGAACTTGATGGTGATCATCAGAAACCAAAGTGAAAAATCTGGCATTTCATGCTGAAATTACACTGGCAAACAAGGTGCCTAATTGTGATCTAGTTATGGTAAAACTATTAGTTATAAATGGCTATAGTTGGAAAACTCACATAGAGTGAGGTAGCAAATTTCACTACGTATTAACTAAAAATCCTATTACTATCTTCTGTGGCAGAACCAAGTGAAAGATTCAAGGCATGATAACTCTGAAGCTCTCCTTACAATTCACTCACTGTTACATCTAAGAATAGGTAGAACTGACATAAATACTACCCTTATACAATACTACCACCCTTTTCTGCTTTAATGGTAAAACCTGGTATGTTTTATTTCTTTGTGATTTCAACTTACACATTTAGCCAGGAGAAGTTGCACTAAAACATTACAACAGGTCATATTCTTGCAAAAAACATGAGAGGAATACAGATGAGCAATTTCAAAATAAACTTCTCTAATAACATTTCTTCAATGCATGTTCAAATTCACTAGTGAGTATCTATGTGGAGATTCATCCTTTATGAATGTACATTATGTACCATAATCCAAACATTAAAACTTTAACATTTGCTATCTACAAAGATAGTATTAACTAAGCCTTGGGCCATAAATTATAATTAAAAAAAAGATCCTAACAATCAATTCATCTAATTATTGTAGAAATAAAAACGCCATGGTTCAGAAAAGTTGAGTGACCAGTAGAAGATTATACAGCTAGTTAGGGAGAAGGCCCAGGACACTTCCTACCATAAGATGTTGAGCTCAAGGGAAAATGGAACTAATCTTCTCTTTGGTATTCATTTAAGGAGATTCAAGGAAGCTGTGTCAACTCTAGAAAAAAATGTATTTCTTGGGGCACTTTTAGAGACAATGATACATTTCTGACTTACCACATATCAAAAGAATTTTCTATGGCTGAAGACTATTTGACATATTTATACCATAATACTTTATGTAGTTCATAGAGTTCTAAACTATCTAGTTTTGAAGTGTTAACATGACCCTATCTAATAAAAGAGTAATATGCAAATTGACCATCACTCCAACACACAAGATGGTCGCCCCATGTGGACACAAGATGGCCAGCAGGGGAGGGCAGTTGGGAGGGACCAGGCCTGCAGGGGAGGGCAGTTGGGGGTGATCAGGCCTGCAGGGGAGGGCAGTTGGGGGAGACCAGGATGGCAGGGGAGGGTAGTTAGGGGCAACTGGGCCAGCAGGAGAGCAGTTAGGCATCGATCAGGCTGGCAGGGGAGTGGTTAGGGGCAATCAGGCAGGCAAGTGGTTGGGAGCCAGCAGTCCTGGATTGTGAGAGGGATGTCCGACTGCCCATTTAGGCCCAATTCCCTAAACGGGCAGTTGGACATCCCTTGAGGGGTCCCGGATTGGAGAGGGTGAAGGCTGGGCTGAGGGACAACCCCTCTGTGCACGAATTTCGTACACCAGGCCTCTAGTTCTATATAATAAAAGGCAAATATGCAAATCGACTGAACGGCGGAATGACCGGTCGCTATGATGTGCACTAACCACCAGGGCACAGACACTCAACGCAGGAGCTGTACCCTGGTGGTCAGTGTACTCCCATAAGGAGAGCACTGCTCAGCCAGAAGCCCTGAGCCGGGTTCATGGCTGGCAAGTGCAGCAGCCATGGCGGGAGCCCCACCCGCTTGCACAGCAGCGCTAAGGATGTCCGACTGCCAGCTTAGCTCAGCAGGCCTAAGCTGCCAGTTGGACTTCCCCTGAGGGCTCCGAGACTATGAGAGGGTATAGGCCGGGCTGAGGGGACCCCCCTGCCCCCCCACGAGTGCACGAATTCCATGCACTGGGCCTCTAGTATTAGCATAATGTCCATGGAGACCTGTTATCTCCTTAAAAGGCAGGCAAAATGCTGATTTCTGGCTAAACACTGAAACAGTAAAAGAATGCCTAGGAAGACTCAGTATGAAATGAGAGTAAATAAGTGGTCCGACAACATTTGGTATGATGTAAAGATTAATTCTACCTGTTGACATAATGCCTTGCTAAATAAATTTTCCACGAATCCAACAAATAGTTTTCACATAGGTTTGTTTTTCTTCCCATTTTGAATTATTAGAACTATTGGAGTTGATGAGAAAATGTTCCGTTTCACAAATATAATGAACAAAAAATACAGTAAGACTTTAGAATATTTTGCAAGATAAAATAAGACATAAGATTTTTTAAAGAAAGCTTGAAAAGCTGTGGCCACTAACCAGAGCCAAGTCAGCCCTGAAGAGGGCTTTGTCAGCCAGCCCTTCCTCCTGGAAGGAGTGTGGGGGGTAGAGGAAGGACTCCTCCTTGGCAGAAACATAACCTTCTTCTGGCGAAAGCTGCAGGGAGAATGAAGTCCAGCGAGTGAAGATGCGATCATGAAAAGAAAAGAGAATGGAAAGAGAGGGAAGAGGGGAGAGGGAGCGGGAGAAAAAGTTAAAGGAGGAGAGAAAAAAATGGGAAAGTTTTCATATGATACCACATGACTTTAACATAGAATGATGAGCATAAAATATGATAAATATTCATATTTAACATTTGTATTTGTTAAGATACAATGAGGATATTTATTTGAATACCAACACCATATGTTAGATAAGAATCCTTTTCAACTACTTTTTTTCATCCTTCTCATAAAAGATGATCAAAATCAATAATATGACAAATATTTTATATTAAAGTAATCATCTGGTCATTTTTATCTGATAAATATTCTGGCTAAACAAGTTCTTAATATAGAAACAAGGCAACTTTTAACACACTGACAGGAAACCTAACATCTTTATTCCAACCTCAGAGAAAATAGGCTAATAGCCTATACAATAAAAGGCTAATATGCAAATCGACCAAAATGCGAACAACCGGTCGCTATGATGTGCACTGACCACAAGGGGCCAGACGCTTGATGCAGGAGCTGCCCCTGGTGGTCAGTGAGTTCCCACAGGGGGAGCCCCACTCAGCCAGAAGCTGGGCTAAAGGCTGGTGAGTGCAGCAGTGGTGGTAGGAGACTCTCCCACCTCCACAGCAGTGCTAAGGAGCAGTGAGTCAAGCAGTAAGGAGCACCAAGCAGGCAGGTGATAAGGAGCAAGGGCTCCTAAACTGTGAGAGGGATGTCCGACTGCTGGCTTAGGCCCACTCTCCATGGACATCCCCCACAGGATCCAGGACTGCGAGAGGGCATAGGCCAGGTTGAGGGACGTCCCCCTCCCCAGTGCATGAATTTCATGTACCGGACCTCTAGTAGTTAGATAACTGTCATGCTTACATCACCTCGTATCACCGATTACATACCAAAGTATTTTAGGAAAAAAAGTTTCTCTTCTTGTTCCACAAATATGAGTTAGTAGGTAGTACACTTCTCTTTATAAAAAGATATTTTTCATATTATTGCAATGCATATGGAATTTGAAATAGTTAACATTCTCATGAAAGAAATTTATTTTGGAACTAGCTAGGGAAAAACAGTATGCTTTTTAATAACTGGCATGGATCCTCCTAAGAGCAGTAAAAACATATATGGAATTAATGTTTGCCATTTTCTTTATTGAACAATAAGACTAGAACCAAATGTATGGTCAATCTTAACATACAGGGTGGGGCAAAAGTAGGTTTGAGTCATGAGTATGTGAAACACAGAGTTTCTTCTTGTATTATTATTTACTGATTATATTATTTTCCATATGAAGAACTGTAAGCCCACTTTTGCCGCACCCTGTATATGCAGAGTCCCAATGGCTTATCTTCATTTTTATATCCCCCCTCATATTGGTCTTCTGTTGTAATTTCTACAATTCTGGTTTGATTTCAGGTTACATTAACATATTCTTCTTCCCTCCCTTCCTCTCCCTCTTCCTGTTTTTATAAATATATTTTCATAGGTTTCCAATTCTTTGTGGAGTAAAAAGTGAAGAACAAAAAAAATGTAATTAACATTTAAAACATAATAACAAAGCTTACTATTTCAGTCAACAAATTTTTCCTTGATGTTTATGCAAATATATCCATGTGTCTGTGGTTTCTTAGGAGGAGTATTTGCCCTTTCACTTAAGAATACATTTATACACTGAAAAAAAAAACAACAAAAAAAAAACCAAACTCCCAAAGAGTGAGAATGTCTCTCAGATTTCACTGCAACTCAGTCTTACTGGTAAGTGCTGTGTTGCAATCACTTTACCTACTAAACGTATTGGCATTATGTAAGCATGTCATTAGTTATTTTTAATATTGCAATAATTAATGACATGAGGGCTCTTCCCTCCCTCAGGAAGCCACATGCTGATGAATCCACTTTGGAAAGTTCAATTTCTTGCTTTGCAGTAATTAGACAACTGTGCTGAAACTGACAGAATGTAGGACCTCAAGCCACTCTACAGAGATTCTACTTTATCCCACCCAAATTACACATTCTGCTGCTAGTTGTTAATGCTGATAATTTCTCTAATACTCTACTATATTTGTATGGATATTTTAAGGCATCATTTCTTTGAAAATATTTCATTCTGTATTATCATAACATTATGATAAAATACAAAAGGTGAAAAATGAAGCACAAAACAATGTTATCCATTTATTTCTGAACTTCCTGTTTTACTCCCTTTAAAAATATCTTACTCAACATTAAATTTTTATTCTCAAAAGCCAGTAACAATTGTGTTTATAAAAAGTACCAAAAGTCATGATTCATCATAAGAACATGTGAAGCTAAAAATAAGCGCAGAAGCCATTTTATTTGGAAATACTGAAAAGAATCAGTAAAATCCAAATTCTTACGGGTAAAGGCTTGGCAACTCCTATTTTCACCGTGCCTGACGGGGCCCCCTTCAGGGCCTGCACAGCTTCCTCGAGACTGCTGCTCTCCAGGTTCACGTCATTGACAAACATGAGGCGATCCCCAGGAAGAAGGCGTCCATCCTTTTCAGCAACACCGCCAGGAACCAAAGAACGAATTACGATCACAGTGCTGGCTGGATCCACAGGGTCCTGACAGAAGGAAAAAGGACAGAGCAGGCAGCTCCATTTTACACTGGGAAATATATGCACAGGCTGCTCCCCCTGAACTGTAATGGATGGGTGTCTTTAAAAAAGTTCGTCAACCCTTCTAATGAATTATCTGGGCAAAGGTTCCCTTCTAGAGTTTAGGAAGAAATCGCCCTAAACAAGCTCCCTCTCTTGGCATCATTCCTGAGTCGACCTTTCAAATTATACACAGATAAGTTGAAAATAATTTTAACGTTTGTCAAATGTTGTAACTATCATCTGAGGGCAGACAGATGTCAGATATATGAATTATTAACACCAGCGTTTGTTTAATAGGGAATAACGGCTCTGGAGCATCAGTAATTGTGAGTATACTAAAGGTAGGGCCTCTCTCTTGAAATAAGGAAGTAAAGAGAGGCCGTACAGAATTTGGTGATGCAGTGTAAGATATACAGCAACGTTAGGATTAGCACAAGGCTCCAGAATCAGGCCCTGTGAACCACACAACCCAGGGGAGTCATCGGAGATGGCAACTGGCTCAGTATTAATTAATGAGGAGCAAAAGCTGTGTCTATCCAACGGGCTGCAGCATTCCCTCAGCTACTCACACTACAGAACACAATGCAAGGTAAGGATGCAGTCACATTTGACCAATTTAAGCTTATTCATAAATTTAGTCAAAGGATAGGAATGCTAGAATTTATAATATAAGCAATTATAAATCTCTTATTCACTTCAGACACATTAATATCTAATACTTTCTGTCTTAACATTAAAATATGAACCATCGATTAAGTGCATGGAAATAAAAATAGTTTGGACATACTCCCCAATGTCCAAAACAACAAAACAAAATGATATTTCTAAGAAATTCCTCAAGAGTTACAATATAAAAGAGCTCAAGGAATTCAGTATTTTAAAAAAATCCTTTAAGATAATCAATGAATCATATAAATTACTATTTTGAAGGTTTTACTAGAAATAAGAAAATGCCTTTGATGGCTAAAATATTATCTGACTTTTCTCTATCAACATGTCTTTGTATATATCACCTTTAATTTTTAAAAACTGTTAAAAGTCAGATTTACCTGATAATCTAAAATGCTAAAGCCAAGTCCTTTGCTGCCTTTCTCCAGCTCAATGTGCTGAACGTCCGCCTCCCACATGGCCAACGGTCCGTGAACCTTCCCTGGGTCCCGACCCACATCGGGCATCTCCAGCGCAGGCTCCTCGGTCTCAGAAGACCCGATGAACTCGCCGAGATCTACGTGAGGCTGGTGACAGACCAGACAGCTCTTATTTCAGAGGCACTAGGTGAGCAGATACACATAACAGCACTACAGGAAAAAGTGAGATTCTCAGTGTCTTTCCAGAAAAAAGTACTCTCAAATAAGGGTAGCAACAGCTTATCAGAAAACCCTTAGGAATTAAGGTCATAGTTACTGAAAGTTATTAGGCAAGAAGAAATGCCTAACTTATGACAGGCGTTAAAATTATATGGTTCTTTTGGAAATTTATATATACTTTTTAAAGTATTAGAGATCTCCCCCTCTTTTTCCCCCCTGACCTCCTCCACCCCGCACCCACTCTACCCCCCAGGCCTACTGCAATATTGTATGTGTCCATGAGTTATGCATATAAGTTTTTTGGTTAATTACCTACCCCCTCTTCCCTCTGAGATTAAAAAAAAAAGTATGCACCAGGCTGTCATGGCTCAGTGATTGAGCATAGACCTATGAACTAGGAGGTCATGGTTGGAATCCCAGTCAGGACATATGCCTTCATTGCCAGAGGCAGCTGATCAATGATTCTCTCTCATCATTGATATTTCTACATCTCTCTCCCTCTCCTTTCCTCTCTGAAATCAATAAAAATATATATATTTTTAAAAGTATGGTTTAAAGATCTTATATAAAAATATTCAAAGGACACAGGCCAGTATTTCTAAGTGGTTAGAGCTCAACCTGTTCACCAGTGTCTCAGGTTCAATTCTTGATCAAGGGCATGTACCCAGGTTGCAAGTTTGATCTCTGGCCCCAGTCGGGGCAGAAGCAGGAGGCACCTAATCAATGTGTCTCTCTCACATAGATGCTTCTCTCTCTCTCTCTCTCTCTCTCTCTCTCTCTCTCACCCCTATTCCCTCTAAAAAAATCAATGGAAAAATATCCTCCTGTGAGGATTAACAAAATATATATAAATACAACAGTTACATCTCAGAGCATGACTGTGGGTGATTTTCACTTATTTCATCAGTGTCTGAATCACCTCCCTAGTCAGAAGAAAAACAGTAAGCTATTTTGATAAAAAGTAATTATGATAAATAAAAACTCATGAAGAAATGGCTCAATGTAAAAGTTCCATGTTTTATGCACCCGTCTTGTTTACAAGATTATTTCATTAATAAATTAACATGCACAGTTGCCAGACAAGATTGGAAGTCAGAAGGGCTGGGGCTTGAAAATTGTCTCTAGGATTTCTCATGTGCTGCCTTGAGCAATATTCTTAACCTGGGCTTCGTAACTACCCATCTCATAGATTTTTGAAGATTAAATGAGGTAACGACGATAAATCATCTGGTACAGAAACAGAGGCTCAAACTGTTAGCTTCTTTGATAAAAATACATTAAAGTGACTCTAGATTAATTCAGCTGTTAATATAGAAGAATACATTAAATTCTAGTTTGCACACTCTCTTCGCTTTTATTCAATTATTGCATAGCCTAGGATTATGGATGCAAGTCAGTCCACTTATTTTATTGTAATAATCGCATTTATATCACATAAAAATGTGTATGGTTATGTGGGGTACTACATAACTACAATTTGGACTTATGTTTATTATTCTACCCTGTTCTAATCACCCATGTGAATATTAAACTATACACTTTATTCTTCAAAGTTTTCAAAATTATCTCATTTTACTGATTCCTTCAGTATAATGTAAATCAAATCCTAACATCATCTCTAATTATATCTTAAAAGGGATTTCAATTAGATTGCAAATATACAAAGTCCAATTCATAACTTCAGATATCTACTGTGAATCTTTGGAAAGGCCAATGAGCTCCATTTCTTGACATTATGATCTGAATGGAAAAGAATGAGCAAACAGAAAAATGGGAATTTCTGGATGTCACAGAGTATTATCTGACGTAGTATTACGAGTTCAAATTTCTCATTTTTTAAAGTTATTGATAGTGTGCAAATAAGACCAACACATGCAGAAACGATGTGTCCATCCATATTTTAACCATTCCCTGAGCAGTAACTGTGTGCCAGGCCCTGAGCTCAGTAGGTTACATAAAAGTATCACTCACCACATAGATAGTATATACTCACTATTTACGTACTTCAATTTTCTGCTCCATGAATGGGGACTTCATACTAGTAGTATGAATAAATTATATAAGCATATCATGGGCAATGAAATAAAATATCCATATAAGACCTTATTTTAGCTCTAGAGTAATGCTCCAAGACAAGCAACATGACTTACATTGCACGGAGGAAAAAACTGAGATTCAGAAAAGTGAAATGACTTGCCCAAGGTCCCAGAGGCTAGGAAATGCCAAGCCTGATTCAAACCCAGGTCTGTCTGACTCCGAGGTTTATCTTATAAGCCATGGCACAATGTAAGGAAACCAAACACCAAATAAAAGAGGCCTAAAAAAATTTCAAATACCATTTAGCCTTTCCATTATATATTCAGATTAGTCTCATATCCATTATCCAATACCTTTTCTGTTAGTTCAATGTCACATAGGTCCAGGCCATCCAATTCTGACTGGGTGGTGGGTGGCACAGTGCGACGACAGCACACCATGGTCACTTCGATAGGCAACTCTTTTAAAATGTTCACCACATCTTGGTGATTTTCCCCAAGCAATGTTATGCCATTCACCTGAGGAAAAAGAGAAGTTGTCCAAGAAAGAACATTTCATAGCATGAATATTCTTTAGAGAACAATTTTTCATTAAGTAAATATAAATTTTACTATTACCACAGTTCTCCTGTACTCAGAACTGTAATTAGACTCCTAACAATACTATTGAAAATGTTTTACACACAAGGTTAGAGTCTGTTGGATTTGGACCTTCTACAGCACTCAGAAAAATCACTAGCTTGCATCCATGTCTGATCTCCAGAGTAGTAGTTTGGAAGGAAGAGTTAATAAAAACTTCCCCAAAGGAAGAATGGGAAAAGGGATTATTTTTAAAATCTTCATTTTATATTATTATTAAGTGAAAATGTCAAAATGGAAAATGGCACATATTATGCACTAGCATGCTTTTTATAAAAGCGGGGCAAAAGAATACATTCATATTTCGTATTTATGCTTAAAGATATCCAGAAGGTTGCCCAGACACAAATGTAATTAGTTATCTAAGGAAGGGAGATAGGAACTGGGTGGACTGGAATAGGAAAAAGGCTTTTTATTGTAAAGCTTTTGCATTCTTTGTGATTTTGAAATATGTAAATGTATTACATATTCTACAAATTGAATAAATGTTTTAAAAATTTTAAAGAAGTTTTTATAGTTCTCTTTAATTAAAACAAACAAACTCAGCATGGAATACATCTGAAAATTAGTCCAAATATAGATTTGAAATTTCTGCTTTGGGTGGAATTTTATTTGTAGCTCTCCCTTGAGTATCCTTTAGAGGGGAAATTTAAATAAGAACTTAATTATTCACCATGAAACCTCCTGCAGCCTTTTAAGTATTCTCTTTGGGGAGGGAGGGTAAAATGGCATAGCTCTTACCTCCAATAGCTCATCTCCACTGAAAAGCTTCCCACTGTGTCCAACAGGACCTTCCGGTAGAACAGATCGGATAAAATGATGTCCCACCGTTGCTTCCAGACTTATCCCCAAACCACTGCTCTCACTGAACTTGCTCACATGGGCCACCTAAAAATATAAAAATCATCACAGTTCTAATATCTTTTATTTTTTAATTCTCAAATATGTATTTTATTAGTGGCTCGGTGCATGGATTTGTGCACATTAAAAGGAAATTAATTAGAGGGTGGCTGATGGTGAGGGGACTGGGCGAGATGGGCTGGGCATGCCCTAGAGCCAACCTCCCTTGGTTTCTTCCCCTGCTGGTCGCACCTGGGGTAGCGCCAGGGCTCAAAGAGCTTCTGCTGAGTGAGCAGGGTCCTTCTGGCAGGTGGGGTCCCTCGGCCTGACCTGCGGTTATCGGGCCAAAACCCGCTCTCTGACATCCCCTGAGGGATCCCAGAGTACCAGAGAGCACTCTACAAAGTAGCTGTTGTACAGGGTGTGGAATGCAAATGCAAGTGTGCAGTAAACCAGATTTGGGCCGACGGTGCTCCCGCAACAATATAACCCTCAGCCAAAGGTGCAATTGTGTGGGCCTGTGAGGAATTGGGCTCCCTCCCCCCTGGTTCCAGGGTGCATCACCCCAGAACCGCCGCTGCCAAGTCACCGCAGCTCAGCAGCTCCGGGGTTGAGTGTCTGTCCCCTGGTGGTCTGCCGGGAGCTGGTCCATCCTTGCTGTTTCAAGGGACCTGGCATATATGGCATACTGTTCTTAAAATGTTTGCTCACCTTCTTGGCACTATGTGTTTTAACCAAGGTCTCCTCTCTGAGAAAGGTTGTTTCCCCAGGTAGGGATTTTCCCCTGAAGTTAGGGAGGGAATAAAACCCCTCAACTAAGTGCCAGGCGGGTAATTAATCACTTTAACTATGAACAATCATGCTTAAGCTACATAATCTTTACTCCCTGGAATGGAGATAAGAAACGCCCTAACCTTTGTAATAGAGCTTGATAGGATTGAATCAACTGGTATAAATACAGATGTAACAAGACAGCAAAAGACAGAACTTAGAACACAGAACTTAGAACACAGAACCTACACAGAACGTTCTCTAGAGACAGAAGAACTTCGCTGGAGAGAACATGGCAAAAGATCCTGGACTGAACCTGACTACAGAAATATGGCAAGAGAACCTGACTAGAACCTGGTGACCGAACATGGCTGGAGATCTCAGACAGAACCTGGCTGGAGAACCTGGCGAGGGAACATGGCTACAGAACCTGGCTGGAGAACCAGCAGAACCTCTCTGGAGATCCAGACCAGAACCTGGCTGGAGATCCTGGCTAGGCTGCTGATCAACTGAACGCTGTCTCCGTGTCATTCCTTCTTTGCCGACTCCGTCCACACCTTTGGGGACCCCTGGACCCGCTGGGGCTGGACCCCGGCAGTGGTCAGTCTGTGTCATACCTACAGGCTGGTTGGATGGTCGCTTAGCCTTTTATATATAGAGATATTTATATAGATGTTTGCTCAAAGCAGATCAAGTTTCTCACAAAAGTTCAAAAACCTTATTGTAAAGTAGCAAAGCTTTTCCTTTGAAAGAGTACTGATTATCTGTCAGTTTCATGAACCAACAGAAACCAAAAGGAAGCAGCGAGATGCAAGAACCTCAGATGCTTTGCTGTGCCCATAGACACTGATAAGGATGGAAGGTAGTCTAAATTGCTACAGATAAAACCAACACCTGAGCTCAAACAACAGTATAGGAAAGACACCCACTTAGCGCTTACTTTGTGCCAGGGACTGTGCTAACCCCACTACACAGAATATCTCATTTTCTTCTCAGGAATAGATATAGTTTCTATCCTCGTTTCCCAGAGAGGTTACCTTAACCACAGTCACACAGCTAGAAAAGAGCTTTGAACCTCAGCTGTCTGAACCTAGAGCCCACACTTCTCACTTAGGTGGTTTTGAGGGACAACACTGGTCTTTAAAAGTCTTCCAGGACCCCACTCACAAGGCCCATCAATCATCCTTTCTGCTGCACCACTCCCCCCTATGATTACATTTATGCTGTATAACTATGTCGCCGACAATTTAAAGTCAGATCTATGTCTAATTTACTTTTGTTGAGAGCCAGTAAATAGCTTAATTCTTTTTTACTTACAGCACACTTCTGCCCTTGACAGATTGGGAGATGTGCACAAAGGCCATTAAAAGGTCCCAGTCTCAGGTCTGACATCTGACTAGTCAACACTTGCCTAGTCAAAAGGTTCCCTTCACTATTCAGTTACCAGCAGAAGAGGTGCAGTCTCAGTTATGCAAGCCAGCTTCCTCATAGATGGAACATCTCAACTTTCTTTTCATGTTAAATTAACAACAGTGAAGCTGCACTTTATTGTATTTTTTCCTCAATGCAATTTAAAATGGTAATAACAGCTGTACTTACTCATTTCTTAACTGACAGTTAAACATCTTGAGTATTTAAAAAAAAAGATCATTGTCATGAGTATTCAATGAATACGGCTTGGCACAAAGTGCTCAATAAATGTTAGTTATTAATAATATATGAAATCTGCTGTCTTTTATCTCTTCTAATCTAGAGTTACTTGAATATTATAAGCAATAAGAGAAATTCAAACTAATCTAGTATTACATTTTCCTTTTGAAATCCCTGAAATTTGCAGGTGCACATCTAAAGGCTGGTAATGTGTGTCACCCTTGGTAAACCTCTTTTTAGGAAGCAAATGATAATTGCTATCCTAGCTATGCAAACTATTAATAAACATAAAACATTCAATATGGCGTAAGTGATATGAAAAAAGCGGACAGAAGTACACACCTCTTAAGGAAAATAAATACATGAGAATGATAATAGGAAAAAGTACTTTTACAATTTTGTATATAGGTCATGATTCATTTTTGTTTTATCTTTAAGTAAACACTGTCATTGTTTTCTGATTCTTTCTATGAATCCCAAGTTCAATAATCAGAAAAACAACCTTCCTAGTATCTATATAAGATATACTACCACCAGGAATACTAAAATATTGATGATTTATGAGTTCTAAAACTTCAATGGCATTTATTTCAGTTCCCTGGTTACAATCAAACTTTCTCCAAATTGAATTTTTTAAACACCTGAGTCAGCACACTTAGATCTCTGAAAAAAAAAAAAAAAAAAAACCAACAACAACAAAAAAAAACGCTGGACATTTGCTATTTCTCAAAGACTCTGTATGACCAACACTTTTATTGCTCTCATGAACTTCATCAAATATAGTTACAAGTGAGGAAGTTGGGGAGGGTAAGGTAACCTACCGCTATTTCATAATTAATTCCCATAATCCTTTGCCACTTTTTCAGCAGGGCAGCTTCCCGTTGCTGTGCACCTTCCATTTCTTCTATTTCAGCCAACAGCAAGGGATACCCTGAAAGAGTCAACACAATTAAGTCAGTGACAAACCACAAAAATGATCCTTATTTTAACATTCTGCACCAGGGGAGATCAGAACAAGTCTGACTCATCACCCAATAGGTACTCTACTTCTCTACATATTTAGAACCCTAACATCTGCACGTTCAAACACTACTTTCTTTTCTGAGAAGTCTTTTAAATCTTGACCACATTTCCATTAAAGTATCCATATATTATCTGACATGTATTTAAAAGAACCAGAGCCCCGAGGCCCTCCAGGTTTCACTTGGTGGTCTTTTGTGTCTCTACAGTCAAAAACCATGCTGCCTTTTATGTTAGTTTATCTACTTCATTTTCAATTGGTTCTACAGAGTAAAGAAGAACCAAGCCACACCTTAACAAAAACAGACAGAAGAAATTAACAAAGAATATATGCAACTCCATGTACAATGAGTATAAAAATAAGAAAAACTTGAGAAACAGAGTGCACATTAAAATAAAACCCCATAATTGGAATTGCACTAATTGGTAAAAAGAAAAAAAAAATTTGGAAAGAAATTCACTAAACAAATTATGTAAACACTATTGAATTAAAATATTTAGCCAAAGTAAGAAAATGGTTGAAAATAATTTGCAAGTCATATTCAAATATTTCCATATTTCATCATAGTTCGTCCTCATGAAGGTTGTCTTTTAAAAAAATCTCTACAAGGCACACTCTAAGTTAAAATTTTAATATCCTTGTTAGCATTCAAATTTCAAATGTAAAGAGTGTTGTAAAAATCAGATTTCTTAACTGCCTCCTATTTAACGGAATTAATGAGCTTTCACTCTAGGTCTATTCTGCACATGTTATGCCTTGAATTAATAAAATGAATCGGTTTCTCTTTGAGAAATTGAAAACAATTACATATATATGTGTGTATATATATATATGTATGTGTGTGTATATATATATGTATACATATATGTATGTGTGTGTATATATATATATGTATACATATATATATGTGTGTGTACATATATATGTATATATTTTTTTTCCCCCGGCTTGGAGACTAGCCCACCCAAATGAGTGTTTTCTTTTCAAAATTCAATTCAGTCCAGAGAGAATCACCACGCAGGGGTGAACACAGATTCTTTCAACTTGTTAAGGGTTAGAAAGAGGAGTCATCTCAGAGCCCTACCTCCTCACTCACCCCCCTTTCTCTGATTCTGCTGTCCATACAGAGCTGGGCAGTGATTCAAACAGGATGGGCTTCTGAATGCAAAAAGTGGGGAATCTGTATGCTGGCTCCTAACAAATCTGAGACCTGTCTTCATACAACCCACATGCACAATCCCCCATTCTCCTCCTTCCCTAACTGCCCCAAGTCAATATTTCAGACAGATTTTAAAAATCATGAAGTCCAGTCCTCTGACCTTACTGAGAGCCAAGTGACTGTGACTTATCCAGGCTCACACAATGAAGTCAAATTTCTTTGGAGGTGGCAACCTACTCCCTTGTCTAGGGACCAAGCACTAGCATAGATGCATTAGAACACACATTTTTCCGAAGGAATTTGGGGGCCTTGATTCTCAGTCTAGAGCCTCACCCATCTATCCTTGCACACAAAGCCAACTACATGGTCTGAGCTTCCAGACAATGCCCACATCCATCCTCACTTACTATCTCATTTTTGTCCTTTCTCCCTACTCCTGATAATAACTTACACTTTAGCCTAAATAATTTCTTCACCAATTAGTGTAAAAAGAGCAGAATGCAATTAACACCAGTGAATCTTACACATCTCACTTCAGGTATATCTTTGCAAACACAAACACTGCTTTAAAATAATAAAGGTCAATAAAAAATTTCAGCAAAAAATAATTTAATAATGGAGCAGTAGGCATTTTAAAGAACTACAAAGCTTCAATAAAATTATTTCGTGAAGGATGGGATTCAAATGAAGGGAGAGCAGTCTCGTTCTTTGCTCAGTGGATTTAAGTTACTAAACTACCGAAAGCAACCTGACAGAGAAGGGAGGCACATAGCTCCCAGGCTAAAAAGATCACCACAACACTCAGGCATAATTACATATTAAAACAATGTTGCTCTAAAAAATGTTTAAACAGCTTCATGGATCCCAGGTTTATAAGTGAAAGAAATCTAATTTCTCTCTAATATTCCTTTCGGAACCAATTTCCCAATATTAAAGCTTCCCAATATTAAAGTTTTAAAAAATGGAGACGAAAAAGCCTCCCAAATTGGACAGTTTCATTCCTAGTAGCTTTACAGCTTTACAGATTCCCTGGTATTTGTTTTAAATATGCTTTATAATTTTATGTTTGCTTGTTCATTAAGATAGACATATGTTGGCTGTATAGAAATACGGAGGTTGAAATAAAAACCATGTATTTACTGATTGAGTCCCAAAGGGTTCTAGTTTTAAAAAATGTAGAAGATCGAGTCAGTAAGAAAATATGCCAGCTATCAATGAACTATTTCAATCTATTAGAGAAATTAATCATATATATAAATAAGGATTTAAAAGATCTCTTTTTTGAAAGTGTTCTTCTGTAATTTACAATATATCCATAGAGGCTCATGCACATTTATAAAAGTCATTTATCTGTAAAGCATATAAAGAACAAAACAACCTGCTCCAGGTGTTTACCTTCTTCCTCAATGGGTAATATGCTGGTGTTTCTCCTCAAACATAAAGAATCTTCATCTTTTTCATAATTTTCTTAAAGAAAAGAATATGTTAGTAGTTATACCTGTTATAGAAGCATTTGAATTTTTCACACCCCACTGTATATATTTGAATCCCCAAATAAGAAATTGTTTAGGTAGGGAAACTTCAATAACTACTTATTCTTAAAGGAACGTTTTCTTGTTAATGGGAGAAAGAAGTAATAAATTTCCCCTGTGATTTGCCTCCCTGTCTCCTCGTACTGTAATAAGTAGTTTATGACATAAATACCAGAATGGTTAGCAGTTTGAGAAATGAAGCAGCACTTTCCAACCAACAGCCCGACTTCTACCAGTAAACCTTGAGCCCAGTGAGCTACATAGGGATGCCAGTGTTTCCCAGACATACTCATGGGTAAGCAGGTTATCAATGACATTTCTAAATGGGAAATTAAAATCCATTCCTTCAAGGAAAGGCTGAGGAGTCAGAAACATCCTGGGGCTCAAATGCATAATCCAGGCAGATAGGTTCTGCCTAAGGAGAAAACATGATGAGGACACTGAAAAAGTAAGGAGGCACAGCAAGGTAAATGACTGTGTATGTTTCGGAAATGGTGACTGAATAAATAGGACGGGAAGTAATCTGCTTTATTCTGAAGTCCGTTCTATAGTTAATCAACACATTCTTGCTCCAATTCATCCCAACTTTATTAAATTTCCTTTTTACTTGGTTCATACTAAATAGTGAAGACTAAAAACTATTTTTTAAATAGCTTTAGAATTAGAAAAAAACATGAAATGATATAAGGGTGTGACTGAAAACCAGATAACTTGGCATTACCTTTGCCTATGCTGGCATTCGCAGGAGACAAAACCACATCTTCTGTGACGTCCTCCCTTGCCGGGAGCTCAGCTTCCTGTTTCGTTCCTCTCCTCATCAGTGTCAGGTGCACAGTCTGTCCTGTGTGTCTCAGCACCTCTACTGCTTGTTGGTTGGTAAAACCCTGAAGGTTTGTACCATCTACCTGGTAAGAACAAGACATGTTAAAAATTGAATGGATATTTGTATTACCGATTCACCATGGATATGTGTGTTTACCGCCTGTTAGTGTGAGAAGAATGGGGAGTGAGGATTCCCCTAGCAGGGAATGGGCTGACGCCCGTTTGGGGACCAGTACTCGTTTACAATCACTAGAATCACTCAGGAGGGTTTTGTTTGTTTTGCTTAATACAGATTATGGGGTCTCATTTCTAGAAATTATGAGCTAACAGTTATAGGGTGGGGCCCAGGATTCATACCATTACAAATATTTGTTTCCACTCCTCGGCATCTAGGAAGCAGAGTAAGCAGGCTCTCCAGAGAATTTGTGGTAAAGAAATGATGAACTGAAAGCTTTGTACTCAGTGTCATGTATGTGAAAATGAAATTATGGTTGAGATGCTACTCTTATTTATACCCTGTGCTAAACTAAGTTGTGAGAGGGGCCACCAAGAATAAATTTAAATTCAAGTGGTTAAGAACTAAACATTGTGTACATTTAGGACATGAAAGAGCTGGGTTGTTAAAATAGGGAAAATTTAAGAGGCCTGTTTTTGTTTTAAAGAGAGAAGAGTTCTGAGTCCCTACCACACCCACTTAGATGGTTCTTCCTTGGCCTCAATTCAGAAGAGCTGTGTCACCTCCAGGAGGGAAGGATGCAGGGGACTGTGTGTAATTCCGCCAGGAGAATAAGAAAAAGGCTTTGACTGTGAAGCAAGAGAAAAGTGCTGTTATGTTGGGAACTGCTCAACAACCTGACTTTGTTGGAAAATAGACCAGAGGAATGCCTCTCCCATGGAAAGACCCAGTACCCCTCGGAACGATGGTACCCAAAAGAAAGAATCTACGGAACAAACTGCTGAGAAACAAGGGGCCAAAGTTAGATGAAAAATCCACTGTTTTCTATGTAAAGTTAAGTCAAATATCCCCACTAGGTTCTCCCAGGAAAACAAATGTCAGAGATGGTAGTAGCACCGAAGAAATTGCTATAATGGAATAATCATGGACTTTCCATTCCAGAATTCAGTTCAAATTACTCAGTATCTCCATCTGTCATATGGGAATAATGGTACTTCCCAAATTTACAGTGCATGGCACTCTGGACCAGGAAGATACTCATCAACTGTTATTATTAGTAGCAGAGTGAAGAAGTGATTAATAAACATGAAAATCCCAAGCTTTCATGGGAGCAGTTTCTGTTCCATATAATTAAACCCATCATACCTATGAGACAAGGTCCCCAAAGCCTAAACCAGGCCCCAGGCCAGCTCTGGTCCCTCATTATCGAAGGAAGAGAGTTAAGCCGTGGCTTCAGATCCAATGGTGCCACAGACAAGACTGCAGTTCAGTAAACTGCCTTTGTGCTATCTCAAGAAGAGATCTAACATTCTCACAGTGCACAGTACAGATATATCAATTAACAGGAACAGTTATAGGGAGAAATACTAGCTGGAACAATTCAAAAATCCCAGTTTCTTAGCACACTCAATTAGCTGGCCACGCCCGCCTCCAACATAGCCTATACCCACCTATATGTATAAAAAGTCACAGAACATCATAGGCAACATCTGACATCTTTCCATATTCACATGTTTGTTTAATAATATTTTGATTAATTATTACCTCATACTGCTTTTAGCCAAGTTCTCTGTATATCAACCTAAAAAGAATGAGTGTATGTGTTTTTATTTAATGACAAGTTTGGCCAGCTTTAAAAATAGAGTCCTTTTATCATATAATTCTTACATACTATATATACTAGTAAAGTGGGGGGGAGGGGGAATGTGTTCGTTTACTCTATTCTTTTGCCCTGTATTGTCATAGCGAAACCCTAGAGCACAATCTGTGAAACAGAAATCTTACAAAAAAGTTTTAATGTTATAAAATAATAATTCCTCAAAACAGTAAGAAATGATTTCTTACTCTTCTCACCACCTCAACAATTATAAAGTGAAAATAATGTATAGCTCAAAATAGCTGTTACCAGACAGCTAGAAAATGTTAACAGGCATTGAGAAAAACAAATGCAGTTGTGAAAACACAACTGGGGTGAAGAACTTGACTACCACTATCTCAAAAGTCCACAAGATGGTGATATTTTGCACTAAATTAAGGCATAATCAAAGCATTTCATGATGTTCCCTAAGCATTTAAGGTGCTTCTAAAAATATTGCTTAAAGTCAAAAATCAGAACATTGATGATAATGAAGACAAGTGATTTTATTAAAAGAAAAAAGATTTCACAAGAAGGCTGCTTCCACTTTTGGATCAACAATTTCCTTTATCACTGACCTTGCCTAAGCAAAATTATATTTAAGGTTCCACTTATCCTATATAATAAAAGGCCAGCCACCATAAGCATAACGACCTGAACAACCAGAGACCAGAACCACCACGGCCCCTCGCCGGGCTGGCCCCGCCCCTAAGCAAGTAGTTAGGGGCAATCAGGCAGGCAAGCAGAGTGGTTAGGGGCGATCAGGCAGGCAGACCAGCGAATACGGGTGATCAGATAGGCAGCCAAGTGGTTAGGGGAGATCAGGTAGGCAGGCCAATGGTTAGGTGAATGAGATAGGCAGACGGCCCCTCCCTGGGCTGGCTCTGCCCCCAAGCAAGCAGTTAGGGGCAATCAGGCAGGCAGGCAGAGTGGATAGGGGTAATCAGGCAGGCAGATCAGCGGTTAGGGGTGATCAGGCAGGCAGACCAGTGGTTAGGGGTGATCAAGTAGGCAGGCCAGCGGTTAGGGGCAATCAGGTAGGCAGACGGCCCCTTGCCGGGCTGGCCCCCCCAAGCAAGCAGTTAAGGGTGATCAAGTAGGCAGGCAAGTGGTTAGGGGCAATCAGGTAGGCAGATGGCCCCTTGCAGGGCTGGCCCCACCTCCCAGCAAAGAAAGAGGGAGACCCAGGCCACTGTGGCAGGTGTGCAGCTGGCCAGCGATCATCCGGCAGAGGGAGGCCCAGGCCAGTCAAGCCATTGCACCCCACACCTGTCACCTGCAGAGGGAGGCCACCGGTGGCAGGGGAGGTGGGGGGCGGGCAGTGCTGCACAGATGGCAAGCAGTGGCAGTGGCAGGGGTGGGGCCAGCTGCTTGCAGCAGGGGGGAAAAAAGCCCCAATAGGCCCTTATCTCAGGCCAGGCCTAGTGAACCTACCCGAGGGGTCCTGGATTGTGAGAAGGTGCAGGCCTGGCTGAGGGATCCCCCTGAGTGCACGAATTTTCATGCACCAGGCTTCTAGTATAAGAATGAAAAGAATGACAAGAAGGAGGGAAGCTACTATGAGACTCTTTCAAATGTGTAAGGGCTTCATTTCAGGCCCTTAATAAATATCTGCTTAATTTATCAAATTGCACTTAGGTGCAAAGTATTACACTAGGTATTTAAAATAAATGACTCATATGGTTTTCCTAAAAACTCTACAAGAGACATTTCCTTATTGCAATTTTGTAGGTGAAAGCAGCTTACTAAAACTTAAACATATGCCCAAGAAATGAAAACATACATCTATACAAAACTTACACATGAAAGTTCATAGAGGCATTATCCCCCCAAAAGAGGAAGCAACCTAGATGCTCATCAATTGATGGATAGATACATAAAATGTGGTATACCCATACAGTGGATTATCATTCAGAAATGAAGAATTCCTTTTTATATGGTACAACTTGGATGAACCTTGAAAACATTATGCTAAGCAAAAAAAGCTAAACACAAATTACCACTTATTATATAATTCCATTTACATGAAATGTCCAGAACAGGCAAATCTGCACAGAAATTAGATTAGTAGTTGTCTAGCATTGAAATGATGGGGGAATTGGGGAGTAACTGCTAATGTATATGGGGGTTTCTTTATTGGATAATGAAAATATACTAAAATTGATTGTGGTAATTGATACACAATTGTGAGTACCCAAAAACTACGGAATTATAAACTTTAAATGGGTGAACTGGATGTCATGTGAATTATATTTCAAGAGAATTTTAAAAAACTTTCTAATGAGTTAAATTATACAGCTTAGGGGGAAAAACGTAGCTGTGTTTTCAATTTTTAATTCAGTATCAAATATGTATTTAGAATCTGTATTCACTCTCCTTTCCTTTACTCAAAAAACAAAAAAAACAAACATAAAGTAGTTAATTTTCAGTGTAAGTTAAAATGGAGATACCATGGGAAGGCTCTTTACAGGAACCAGCCAGCTCAGAGGCGAGCACATCCAATCTTTATAGTCGATTAAGAGGTGAACAGGTGCAGTTAGGAGTTTTACAGAACTAAGCCCCAGAACTCAGGGAGCTGAATACAGGAGCAAATGGCAACAGATAAAGGACACCTCTATCTTTCCTGTTAAATTATGGTAGAAAACACATAACATAAAACTTAACCCAGCCGTGGGCAAACTACGGCCCGCCAGCCGGATCCGGCCTGTTTGAAATGAATAAAACTAAAAAAAAAAAAAAAAAAAAAAGACTGTACCCTTTAATGTAATGATGTTTACTTTGAATTTATATTAGTTCACACAAACACTCCATCCATGCTTTTGTTCCGGCCCTCCTGTCCAGTTTAAGAATCCATTGTGGCCCTCAAGTCAAAAAGTTTGCCCACCCCTGTCTTAACCTTTTCTAACTATACATACAGTTCAGGAGTGTTAAGTATATTCACACTGTCATACACTAGATTTCCAGATGTTTTCATCCGGCAAGGTGAAACTCTGTACCCATTAAACAGCAGCTGCTCATTTCCCCCTCCACCCAATTACTCAAAACAACCATTCTGCCTTCTGCTTGTATGATTTTAACTACCCTAGGCACTTCATGTATGTGGAATCATATAGTACTTGTCCTTTTGTGATTGGCTTATTTTACTTAGCATAATGTCCTCAAGGTTCATCCATGTTGTAGGATGTGGCAGAATTTCCTTCTTTGTATCATTAATTTTCCATTGTATATACATCACATTTTGTTTATCTATTCATCCATCAACGGACACCAACATTACTTCCTTATCTTAGCTATTGTGAATAATGCTGCTATGACCAAGAACTATTCTATCCTAACATTCAACTTTCTTACATTCCCAAGGAAACCACAGATACTTAAGATTAAACAAACACATCCTATCTAATAAAAGAGAAACATGGTAATTAGCCATACGTCCGCTACCCTTGCCATTGGCTAATCAGGGCAATATGCAAATTAACTGCCAGCCAAGATGGCGGCCGGCAGCCAGGCAGCTTGAAGCAAACATGAGGCTTGCTTGCTTCAGTGATGGAGGACTCCAACGTTCCCCGCCTGCCGCTGCTGGCCTCTGAACTTGCAGTTTGAAACATTGTTACAAATATAGAAGCTAAACAAAACCCCAGAAACCTGCTTTCAGCCAGCCGGGATCTCAGAGCTGGAGTTGAAACAGTGTTTCGATTATAGAACCCAAACAAACCAGATACCTGCTTTCAGCAGCCGAGGCCTAAGAGCTGGAGCCAAGCCTCAGAGCTAAAGCTGGCCCAGAATAAAAAAAGAAAAAAGAAAAAAAAGGAGCGGTTGGGAGCTTCAGTCACCCGCCAGCCTGAAAACAGCCCTCAGCCCCTCACCCAGACTGGCGAGGCACCCCAGTGGGGACACCCACCCTGAAGGGTGTGTGATCAGCTGCAAACAGCCATCATCTCCTCATCCAGGCTGGCCAGGCACTCCAGTGGGGACCCCCACCCTGATCCAGGACACCCTTCAGGGCAAACCAGCCGGCACCCACACGTGCACCAGGCCTCTATTCTATATAGTAAAAGGGTAATATGCCTCCCAGCACCGGGATCAGCAGAGCCGCGAGGCCTCCCAGCACCGGGATCAGCATGACAGGGGGCAGTGCCCAAACCCCCTGATCGCCCTGAGGCTCTGTATGTGACAGGGGGCAGGGCCATCCGCCCTGCTCTGTTCGTGAGAGGGGAAGGCACCCCAACCCCCTGATCAGCCCTGCTCTGTGCCTGATAGGGGGGAGCTCCCCAACCCCCTGATCGGCCCTGCAATGTGTGACAGGGTGCAGCGCCCCAACGCCACCCCCCCCCATGGGCCCTGCACTGTGTGTGACGGGGTAGAGCCATAACCTCATCATCGGCCCTGCCCTGAGTGTGACAGTGGCGGCACCCCAGCCCCCTGATCGGCCTTGCTCTGTAGGTGATAGAGGGCGGCGCCCCAACCCTCCCTCCCTCCCCCTAAAGGCCCTGCTCTGTGCGTGACAGGGGGGAGCTCCCCAACGCCCTGATGGGCCCTGCTCTGTGCGTGACAGGGGGCAGCGCCCCAACCCCCTGATCGACCCTGCTCTGTGCGTGACAGGGTACGGAGCCCCAACCCCCCTGATGGGCCCTGCTGTGTGAGTGACAGGGGGCAGTGCCCCAACCCCCTGATTGGCCCTGCTCTGTGCGTGACAGGAGGTGGCGTCGCAACCTCCCCATTGACCCTGCCTTGAGTGTGACAGAGGGCGGTTCCCCCACCCCTCAATCGGCCATACCCTGAGCGTGACTGAGGGTGGCATCACAACCTCCCAATCCGCCCTACTCTGTGCATGACAGGGGGCGGTGCCCCAACTCCCCAATCGGCCCTGCTCTGAGCCCGACCAGGGGCTGCACCTAGGGATTGGGCCTGCCCTCTGCCACCCGGGAGCAGGCCTAAGCCAGCAGGTCGTTATCTCCCGAGGGGTCCCAGACTGCGAGAGGGCACAGGCCGGGCTGAGGGACCCCCCCCTTCTTCCCCAAGTGCACAAATTTTTGTGCACCAGGCCCCTAGTATATATATATATAAAAGGCTAAGTGACTGGCCAGTAGGTATGATGCGCTCTGACCACCAGGGGGCAGATGCTCAACGCAGGAGCCGCCAGGCAACAGCATCTTTGCAGAGTGCCCTCTCACACTCTAGGACGCCCCAGGGGACGTCGGACTGCTGGCTTTGGCCCGATCCCCGCAGGCCAGGCTGAGGGACCCCACCTGCTGGAGGGACCCTGCTCACTCTGCAGATACCCTTCGAGCCCCGGTGTCACCCCAGGTGCAGCAGGCTGGGGAGGGACTGCGGGAAGTTGGCTCCAGGGCGTGTCCAGCCCATCTCACCTAGTCCCGCCCCACTGGCCACCTTCTAATTAATTTCCTTTCAATGTGCACTAATCCGTGCACTGGGCCTCCAGTATTAAAATAAACTGGCATTCCTCAAAATGTCTTCCAAAGGATATTAACATGTGTTTGAAGATAGAAAGAACCCATTATTAAAGAAGTTTAGGAAATACTTAGTAAAAGAGTTAAGCAAGTTTCTCTATTGCAGAACTTCTCAGTCTTTGATTTTTTTTCCATGTCCATTGTGAATCCCTAAGAGAGTATATCGCCTGCAGTTTTTCCTGAAGTTTTTAACCAGGAAGCCCCCTTTGCAGGGTCTTTGGGGGTTTGTGTTCTCAGGAGGAGTTAGGGAGTCCCGTTTCCAGCAAACACTGAACTGGAAGTTAGATCCTTTTGTACACTGCCTTGAACAGCCATGTGCTCAAAGCCTAGTGATGTTACTACAGCAAGAATGGTGGGTTGATTAATTAGAGAGGTTGTATCTTTTCTGAATTCTTGTATAGTCTTAGAGCTAAAAGTAGCCTTGGTGATGGAGTCAACAATAACAGTGTCGTTCTGCTAACCTAAGGAAGAAAATGCAAACATCCCAAATTCAGATGCAAGCAAACCAGAGGCTATGACAACTGGTCTTTACCTGGGTGTCTGCAACTACAGTCTAACTATGATATGAATGTACTAGTAACCAATGTATAACTATTATGTTGTTATAACCAGAAATCTGATATGTCACAAATCATTCACAAATGAAGTCCCACCTTGAGAGGTGAAATCGGTAAAGCTTCTATTGAATGCTCTTAATTCCAAACAGTAATAAAACCGGTCATTGTAATGAGAGTCAAATTAACAAAGCAAGCTTAAATTAGTATCAAGCTAAATGTAGTTCTCAAAACTGAGTAAAGGAAGAGAATGCACTTCTCAACGATGACAATTAAACAAAGCAAAATTAAATGTGCTACTCACTGCTATAATTTGGTCTCCAATTTGGATTCTGCCATCATGTTCCACAGCGCTGCTCTTCGTAATGCTCTTTACAAAGATTCCTGAAGGTTCTAAGATTGGAAATAGTTGTGTGTTTTTTATTATTTATGAAAATCACTCAACTAAATAATATCCATCCTCTAGTATCCAAATATACAGTCCTAATTTTGAGGGAATATACATCAGCAAGCCACACAAACAAAACCAGTAGTAGAAACTTAGGCCAGAGGATGAGACAATGGTTTTGTCTCATAAATACAAAATCACAATCACATACATTAAGTTGTTCCTAGAAAAGTTTTCAATCTGTTTATCCAATAATATAAAAATATATAAATATGATTCAGTAACTCATAAGGTAATTACATTAGAGGCAATTGTCAAGTTAAAAAAACATATCAATGTTTAAAACTACCTAGTTTTTTATCTCCAATGTAACCAGCAATGGTAATTCCCAATCCCTGGACATTTTTAGTGAGTTCCACATCAAATGTCTCACTGTCTTCACTTTTCTGAGTGGAAGCATCAACCTAAAATAAAGTAGATAAGTAAATACCCAGAAAAATAAACATGTAAACAAACAAGGTAACTCAAAAAGCCGCATCTTTATTTTGGAATAAGGTGTAATTAGGTGTCAGAGAACTCTGCGAGGCTCACTGTGCGATTGATTACTCCTTCAGTCTTGTTAACGTGCACTGAGCATCATATTTGTGCCACAAGGGAATGTCAGCAGAAAACCTGAACACACCCCCTATCACAGAAATACAATGCTTTTTGTGTAAACAAAACTTCAGAAATCAAATAGTTTCTTATGATCAAATTCTGTTCTCCAAGATGCTCATCTGCATGTGTTAAGGATTTAGGAGGTTGAAAGAAGTCACATTTTGAATTCAGATCAAGTTCAAATCTGGCTTTGCTATTGAATTTTTCTAACTTTCAAATGTCTATCAGGAATAAGGACAACAGTCCAGCTCATATTTATTGCGGTAGGCACAATCACTGTCAGCTTTTCTCTGGGGAAACTGAGGAACACAGACCTTTCCAAGGACAAACAGTAAGAATTCTAGCAGAGGCAGAATTCAAATGCAGACAGGCTGGTTGCAGAACCCCGGCTCTTAAGTGCTCTGCAGTATGTAAAACCCCAGGGGAATGCAGGGGCCACTGTGTCCTCTCGGGACACTTTGCTACTGTTACTATCCCAAGTTGACAATTGATTCTAACACCATAAGTATGACTTCCTCTATCCTTCAGAAATATTATTAATAGACTGATGATTACTATTTAAAATATATTTTTACTGATATCAGAGAGGAAGGGAGAAGGAGAGAAACATTAATGATGAGAGAGAATCACTGATTGGCTGCCTCCTACACACCCCCTACTGGGGACCGAGCCCACAACCCAGGCATGTGCCCTTGACCGAAATCGAACCCAGGACCCTCCAGTCCACAGACCGGCACTCTATCCACAGAGCCAGACTGGCTAGGGCTGATGATTATTTTTTTTTAAATCAGTGAAATGTACCCATGAACCATTTAAAATAGTCCCTGTATTTGTTTTGTAAATTCATACTCTAATTTTAAAAGCTACCCTGTAAGGAAAGTCTGCCTTTCTGCTATGATTCCCTTACTTCCTGCAATGATAGCTGAACACAGGTTTCTTTAACATGCAGCACTGCTATTAATTCTATGTTGGCCTGAAGGGCAAGAGTCCCTGAATTAAGCATTAGTGGATTAGTGCAATAAGTTCTCATTAAGCTATTGGCATTATATACTAAAGGGGTGTCAGCATTTTACAAATAACCCTAAGAAGATCAGGACAGAATTCAGGCTATCGGTTTGAATAGACATGCTGGTTGGGGCTAGCTGGTGATGTTTTCTGATTTTTTTTTAAGTAAACTCTGACTGTATCTCACTGATAATTCACCTAAACGAGATATAATTTTATTGTAAAGTTCCATTTAGTTTTCCTCACTGCACATAATTATCTGTGCAAACTTAGCAAAAAGTTTAAAGTTTAGATAATTACAAGAAAATGACAGGATGAAATCTGCTTCAATGGAAACAAATGTGTTTTCTATTTTTAATAAGACTTATGCGAGTGCTATTTTAGAGGGTGGCAATTTGACTATCGAATGGTTTTAAAAGGGGCACAAGCTTCAGAAATGATGATATGCACAGAATAGATATTTTTCTAAGCTTTCAATTACATCAAGTGGGTCTCGGTATTGCATTCATTTATATATGCTGAATAAAATGTTTTTGTTTACCACAAAAGAATGCCACTTAAATACTTTCATAAACAAGCTTTCTTTCTTTCTGCAAAAAATAGCAACCAAACTCAATCTTGAAAACAAGAGAATCATGGAAATTTCAAGTGTTCTAATAAAGTTTAAAAGGGTCTGTGGAAGAGGTTAGGATACTAAAAAAAGAATTCGAAGCAACTGGTTAGAACAAAAACTTCAATAGAAAAAAATCAGATGTTTTTAGAACTATTGGAGAAAAATGTAGAATTTACATTTGCTATAAAGCTAATCTAAAAATTGAGTGTAATTCTCTCCTTAAATATATGATTTCTAGATAAAATGGTTTTGTTGAATTTTTTTATGCACTACAGTCATACTGTGATCTGAAGTATTTGTGATAATCACCACATTTGAATAATTATGAATTTTTTTTAGCTCTTGTTATATTGTTACAAACACAGATGGGAGGCTATGCATATGGGTAAAGCTTTTGTTACAATCTCAAAAACATAACTTTTATTTAAAAATTTATAATAACTGGCTGAAGAAGAGTGACTTCTCATTATAAATCTGATAACAGTTGTATGATATGTCATAAAACAATATTAAAAGGTTTTAGTAGGCTTTATTCACCACACCCTACTGAGGGCCTTCAATATAAGAAAAAGTATCCAACATTTCCGGTATTTGTAGCAAATAATTCCTTAATACTTTTCTGTATTACAGAACATTATTCTCATAAATGTACTGCTTAGAGAAAAATGTAAAATAGTCATCTAGAATTTTTAAGCAATCTATTTTTCATCTGTTACACATTATTCATAATTAATAACATATTATTTGTGCCAAAACATTTCTATATTTGAATTTTGTTTCATTTTTAAAAAAATGTATCGTTATTGTTCAAAGTATTACAAATATCTCCTTTGTCTCCCCACTGACCCCCTTCTAGCGCACACCTGCCGCCCCACCCTAAGGCCTTCACAGCACTCTTGTCCGTGTCAATCGGTTTTGTATATATCCGTAATATATAAATATTAATAAATCTAGTTTCAAAACAAACATCCTATCATTTAGGTGCTATTGTCTATGACCTACCCCATGAACTTTCACCTACTTACCCGCATCTCTGGTGTAGAGGATGGGGATGAGGACACGGTGATGCCCAGAGAGGTGGGTGCTGCCGGTTCTTCTAGGGCACCTCTTGCAATCATCAGTTTAACTCTGTTTCCACACTGCCTGAGGACTTGTGCTACTTGCTCACTGCTCATCCCTGCTAGATCTGTGTCACCGATCTTTAGAATGTGGTCTCCACTGCACAATCGCCCATGCTGAATAAAAAGAGATTGGTTTATCAGGCTTTATTTTTATTACCTCATCAGAGAAGTCCTAAATGAGGGAAAGGGAATAAGAAATCAATGATACGAAATATCAATCATAGGACCCTACACATGTGGCTGTGATTTTAACTGTTTTTTTAACTACATTTTTGAAGCAGCCTAATATCACTCAATGTGATATAAGTAACTAAAATTCACAAATATTCCTTAAATTGATAGTCGATATAAGCTTTTCAATTTGATTTCTACCCACTAGATACAAGAAAATATTAAGCCTTTTTGTGAATTTTTTGAGGGATAGAGGAAGAAAATGCCATTAAACAAAGATACAGTATAAGTCACTATACAAATATATATTACACAAAATATAGTATGAACCACAAGAAAGCAATGACACCACAATTTTCTGCCTTGCCATTTAGTTATAAATATTTCTAAAGAATTCATTTGCAGATGATATCATGGTGAGATAAAAATTCAGATAGACGGGGAGTGGCAAGCAGTCTTATAAGCCTCTATACAGTGGCCACTAGGATTTTGTGCAAGAATGAAAATGTTCTACATTGTCCAATACGGCAGCTACAAGCAACCTGCAGCTATAGAGCACATGAAATGTAGCCAGAGCAAATGAGGCACTAAACTTGTAACTTTATTTATTTTAATTAATTTAAATTTGAATTTAAAAAGTGACATCTGACAATTACCCACAGTATTGAACAGTGCGGCTCTACACTGAAGATAAAACTTATTTATCACAAGTCTGTCAACTAAAGGGATTTCACCAGATACTGCTAGATATTGGCTAATATTTTTAAAATGTCAAACTATTGTGTTACTGTCAATATCTCTGCCAATAAATTGACTTTCACATATGAATATGACAAATAGATGAACATGACTCCTAAGTTCAAATACAACTGTAAAAGCAAACATCATTATGAAAAGTTACAATCAAAGCACAACTATACTTACATTAGTTGAACTTGTCTAAGAAGACATAAATTATAATAATCACCTAAAATTTTGCCACATAGATTCCAACATGGCAATTCTAGCATAAATGGCAATTCTTTAATGTACAACTCCCAGTGACAAAAACAGGCCGGGTTTCATAGACAAAGACGACACCAGTGACGCATCCCTAAAAGGACAAGATGAACCTTGTGCTTTTTCCTACTACAGCACTGTTCTTTTTTCAATAGAATCTTGTGGCCATAAAACAGTTGACTAGGTTTATAAATTTGATTTACGATCATAAAATAAAGAACTGCTATCTCTACAATGATCAAAACCATAACTTGGGCTTTAGTCTGGTGGTCTATTCCTTTAACTTAAGATCAATCTTCCCCTTTCAATGGTATTTCTCCCCAAGTTTAAAAAATACAACAATTTAGGGACAGCCCAGCAAAACAGAAGAGTCTAACTCAGCTTCTTTGATATTATCGAAGGCCACAGTTTCTTCTTTCTGGCAGATAATGTAAAAGATGAAGCTATGTTATTTAATAAAACAGCATGGACACCTGTTGGGAGTAGCTTACTTGATCAGCCACTCCTCCAGGCAGAATGGTTTTTACTATTACACCAGTTGCTTTTCCTCCGACAATGCCAAATCCCAGACCAGATCCATCATTCACCAACTCAATAGTTTCCACATGCTGCCAGTGAACCTGAAAATAAAGCTCCTGTAAGAATCTGAACATATTTAGGACAAACTAAAATTTTCATTACAGTTGAGATTTCTGTGAAAATTATTTTATGAGTAATATTAAATAATTTAGTTCAAACATAAAAATGAGTCGTAAGACATGTCTCTTTTGTTTAGTTACATGTTCGTTTCAAAAGATTGTTACTGCATAATCAGTCTTGAAGTTATAAACACATCATCATAGTGACCACATTTAACCAGGTAAAGATAGGCATTGATTTGGGAGATCTTTTGTAGAACTTTTTCTTTAAAAAGGAAAGATCAAGGAAAAAACTTTTATGTATTAAAAATGTTTTCTGCATTATCCTGCCTTGCAAGATTCCAAATTTAGATTACTTCTTAACGTCATCATAGACAGCTAACTATAACAATAATACAAAGTATAATTGACAAATTACAAAGCAAACTCAAGATTATATCTGTCGGCAGATAGAGTCAATTTTGTAAAAGGTCTAATTTATTTTCATTTGAGAGATGTTACCAAATAAAAAAAGAAACTATACAAAATATTGTAAAAATAGTTTTAGAAGCCAGAAACTTATCAAAAGTAAATAACTATTCCGGGCGAGGGAGAGATAAAAGAATAAAAAGGCAAAAACTCAAGAAATACAAAGAACCTAAGGAAAATGTGAAATAGTCATCTAGAAACCTATAAAAAAGAAGTAGAAAATGAGTTCTATTCCTTGTGAAAACCTTACATACACACCGGATTAGAGTGAGCGGAAATTGTGCTGGCTGCGGATGGGGAGCGGGAAACCATGGGACTGATGAGCTGAGGCAACGAGCCTCTGGCAATAATGAGCTGCACAGTGTCCTTGGCTTTCTGCAGGATGCTGATGGCCTGCTGATGTGTGATCGTCTGATCAAGTGCCTGTCCATTGATGGCAAGGATTTGGTCAGTTTCCTTCAATCTTCCATCTCTATCAAGAATGAGAAAGGAGGTAAAAGATGCCTGATGGCTCCCAAGACAATGACAGCTTTTCTGGCGTACAGCATCAGATTACTTTAACTCTATTTTCTAATGTCCACAATTAGGTAGCTTTTTCTGGGACTTTGACTTTTAAAAGCATAGACTTTGGCTCCAGTGTATCTAATGAACTCCCCCCACTGTAGAACCCTCTTTTTTCAGCGACCCAACCTTTTCATTAAAACTTGGATGTGCCTATCTTCTACAAATAAAAGCGAGGAGGCATATAATTTACTTCTTGCTTTGAGTATATTAATAAAATCTTTTAAATTATCATGGGCCACATGGATATTTTTCTAAATAGTAATTTTAAAATATAATCAGAAGAGTCCATTTACTAACATTGAGAAGATGTCCTCATCAAATTTTTCTTTCCTTACTAAAAAGTGATTAAGTTATGACTATATTGAAAAGCTACTCTTCTTTCAAAAGGACTAACATTTTATCAAAGCAATGCCAATGATGTCTAAAAAACTGGTTATCATTATTTTTGGATTCCTGTTTGTTTCCATTCATTTTGCTTCTCTACATTCTCCCAGGGTGATCAACACCTCCCGAATATGGTATCAAACCCAGACCAGCAGCCCGCCAGTCTCACCTGTGAGCCACACTGCCCTCTTGGATCTCCTGCACAAATATTCCCAGTTCTCCCCGGTTGTCACTCCTCAGTCCCACAACACTGAACCCGAGGCCTCCACAGGGAGGTTTGAGGAGCTCAAAGACTTCTACATGGCGACCCTGTCCACGAAGCAAAGCAAGAAATAAAATTAAAAGCTAATCCTTGCACTTGTAGTCATCTTATTAGTGGCATTCCTTTGTTTTAAAAAAACTCAATAAATTCTTTTTTTTTTCTAAAATAACCTTGATCCCTCATCACCTAGAATGAGACACTTTATTTATACTGGAGACTATTTCTAAAACATAAAACATAATACTCAGTTGAAAATGTGATAATTTAAAGAAATGGAATAGAAAAATCTCTGAGCCATCCAAACAAAATCTACTTCATTTTCATTCCAATTTTTTTTCAGATGTTATCAATGTCTTAATAAATAATAATATATTTAATACTACGTTTAATACATATATATTTAATGTATATTTAACATGTTACATAAGATAAACATATAAATATTCTTCAAATTATCCAGGACTTGATTACATTCTTTTAAGATATTATACACTCTATCACAACTAAAAAGAAAAAAATGTTCTTACCTGGGCCATATTTTTGATCAGTTGATCAAATTCATCACAAGCAGTTTTCCCATTGATGTGTGGAGTACCTGGAGCTGTAAGTACTTCCAGATTCCCATTGTTTTGGGACGATAACAATGATTCATTTTGCAGAGTAGTAATGACAGCCGGGCTGAGATGTGGAATATGGGCACATTCTACATTTGAAATTGCTGAAGTTGCAATGTTTACCTAAGATTAATATGACAGTCATTAACAATTTCAACATCCCATAAACAATTAAATAGAAAACATCCCAAAAGAGGTAATAATGAAGTACATACCAAATTTCAAACTGGTCATGCCTTTTAATTAAGCAATTATATTTCAAAAATTTATTTTAATGAGAAAAATTAAAATAACATGCAAAAAACTGTGTAGATGTGAAATGCATCACTATTTATTAGATAACAAAATATTTTTAAATTTATATCCAGTGTTCAACTTCAGGGTACTCGTTAAAACACATGCAAAAACATACACACCTTATACACTTTAAAGTAAAAAAAAAAAAAAGCTACAATATAATATGATTCAATGAACTTTATTAAACATTGGAATAATATAAAAGAAACAAGCAATACTAACACTAGTTATTCCAGAGAGATGGGACTCCAGGGGGCCGTTTCCTTTCCATATTGTGTGAATTTTTATAACAATGTATGTAGCAAAGAATTTGGTCTTCCCCAAAGAGCAGTCTGGCTCTTGTCTGTGGCACCTAGGAAGTAAATTCTAAACCCCTGGGATTTCCCAGACAATAGGAACATCTTTGCTATTCATGGTAGGCCTCAAGGTCACAAGATATCAACTCAAATTCTGAGACTATGTTCAGCCACCGGTGCAATCAGTCAATGAATCATACCTATGAAATGATCTATATAATAAAGAGCCAGGGTCATAACAACCGATTACGACCTAAGGCTCCACCAGACCGGAAGTCAGTGCTGGGTTGCCCTGCCGACCCAGCATTAACTGGGGCCACTGTGGACGCCCTGACGCAGCACTGACTGCCTAGGGGGCTGCAGATCACACCCGGAGAGAGGCCTGCAGAGAGAGAGAGAGGCAGGGTCTGATCTGTAGCCTCTGTAGCAGCCATTGATCAGAACTTGCCTCTCTTTCTCTCCTGACCTGGCCAACAGCCTTGCCTCCATTTCTCTCCAAGTCTCCACCGGAGCTGATCAGCCTCGCCTTTCTGATCAGGCCCCGTTGATGGGCCCAGAGACACTGACTGGGATAGAAACTGACCAATCAGAACCAAATTGGCCAGCAGAGGAGGGTAGTTGGGACGAGATCAGACCGGCAGGGGAGGGCAGTTAGGGGTGATCAGGCAGGTAGGCAGAGGCAGTTAGGGGCAATAAGGCAGGAGGCAGGTGAGTGGTTAGGAGCCAGCTGTCCCAGATTGTGAGAGGGATCGGGCCTAAACCAGTGGTTGGACATCCCCCTAGGAGTCCCCAATTGGAGTGGGTGCAGGTTGGGCAGAGGGAACCCCCCTCTCCGTGAACGATTTCATGCACCGGGCCTCTAGTGTTCAAATAAAAACTCTGAACACAAAGCTCAGGTGAGCTTGCTGGTTGGCAATACTCCATGCATACTGCCATGCATTGATTCGGGGAAAGATATCTCCTAAGAAAAATAAAAGCTTTGGTTTGAAATCCTACCAGACTGAGCTATGTGTCTCTTCCTTTAGCTAATATTTGACCTGTAATCTTTCCATAAAATAGACCACACCCATGAGTTTAATTTAATAGCCCAGTAAGTTCTTTGGTCCTTCCAGTTAAATGTTGGAGGGAAGTTTTGGGAACAAACCTCCTAAACTTGCAATTGGTTCTTTGTTGTGGTGATTCTTTCCTCTAACTCAGTATTTGAGTTGAACTCCTTTGCTGTTGCTCTCAGAAGTCTTGGGCAGAGTTGCCAATCTGGAGGACTTTAAACTTCACAAACTGGCAAATTCCAGATACAATGATATAATGTAAACAACAACAAAAATAATTGCTTTTTGGAAAAGTATTCTCTAATTACTTTTGTGTGCCTGCTACAAGGAGCCCCAAGTTAAAGCTAAATAATTGACAGAAGAGTGCAAACAGCCAATCCTGGTTTCATATTTCCATAGGGTGTCTGGAATCTAACTTTATACCTATAATTATTTATCAGCAAGGTGATACCAATTGTGTTTCGGGATCTCTCTCTGAACTCATCCCCTTGCACTGTGTCCCCATAGCTCCAGCTATACTGACCACTTCACCTTTCCTCAAACTACCAAGTTGCCCCCTTTACCAGTCAGGTACATCCTTCCCTCAAGTATTTTCCTTCATGGTTCCTATTGCCACCCAGCATGTACCCTGTTGCCATGGAGCTTTCATCTCAGTCAAGACAGACTAGAATGTGGAATTCTCCAGTGGAGGAATCTGACTATTTTTTTCCTGAATTACATCCTCATTATCTAGAAGACTGCCTAGCACAGAGTTGGCATTCAACAAACATTTGCAGAATACATGTCTATTCATTTTATAAGGACCTACTCTAATATCATCTCCCCAACAAGCCTCCAAATAACTTTATTTTCATTTTACAGATGACAAAATTAGCAAAGTCACACACTATATATAGCAGACACCGTATAAGTTAGCTTTTTTTTTCATCATGGCATTCTTACCATCTTTGTATTATATATATAGAAAAAAGTCATTTAAGATATCATTTCTGCAAATAGGATATTAGGTAAAGAGCTTCCACTAACAGAAGTAATCAAAATATTTCACAATGTATCACCAATCTGTGCCTAAGAGTTACATATCCTTAAAAACAAAACAGAAAACTCAACAACTTACCAAAGTTACCAATTATTCAACCATAATAATTGCTATCTTCAACCACAGATGAAAAAGAGATCAATGTGCTTAGATGAGGCTTCTGGGAATACTTTCAAATGGGTATTTTAAATCTAGAGCAGGCACATGATCAATTATTATTTTTTCAAAAGCAAGCTTCTTATGCCAAACCTGCTTATTTTTTTATCCTGGGCCCGGCACTTCAATAAAGCCTGCCAGCAGAAGATACACTGCTCAGGTTGAAGCAGATGGCATAATGAAATTTTTGACATGCTGAGGATCCAACACACCCAGACCTAAGGCCTATGGGGTATTTCATAGGAAAAATATTTGGATTTCTACTATGGTAAGCCAGAATTAACAAATCACATTCCAAGAACAGAGTGTATCCATGTGAAGTTAACTGATGAAGTATAAGCTCGGATACATGTAAGACAAGGTGGGAGGGCATCCCAAGGGTAAAGGTATAGCACCAGAGCAAGTATATTATTATATGAAAATGTATAAAAGTGTTAAATATCAGTGTTTTCTCCAAATATGTGAGAGGTTTAGCCAATGTCAATGACTCCTCCTGTCTTCGCCTGGCCCTTGAAGTTCACATAGAGTATTACACTAAGTGAAACAAACCAGTCAGAGAAAGTCAAGTATCACAGGATCTCACTCATATTGCTCATGGAATCTAATTAATAAAATAAACTGATGAACAAAACAGATCCAGAGACACAGGAGCATGTAACACACTGTGGAATCTCAGAGGGAAGGCAGAGGTGAGTGGGTGGGTGGGTGGGAAGAGATCAACCAAATAACTTGTATGCACATATGCATAACCCATGGACACAGATAATAGGGTGGTGAAAGCCTGGGGTGGGGAGTATGGGTGGGCTAGAAGGGGTCCATGGGGGGGCGGAAAGGAGACATTTAATACAATAAAGAATTTGAAAAATCAATGGAAAAGTATCCAAGGTGAGGCTTAACAAAATAATACAAGTCAACAATAAATCTTGTGAATTTAAAAAAACCGAAAAGCAAATATTAAAGGCATCACACATGTAAAAACTCTAATTTAATTATGTTATCATACAAAAGGCCTGTTTTTAAATTTTCAAGTTTATGCCCATAAAAAAAGCACAAAGTCTCCTTCAGATTTTTCTATGACTTTATTAAAGCAGCTTTCTGAACTACTGTCCTTGAGAAATGAGAACGGATTTTATTCTCCTTGATAAGCTTCTTCATATGTTTATGAATGAAAAATGTTTAATAAAAATAACCTGACTCCCATCTTGCTTTTTAGAATATTAAATAAACAGAAGGAAACACAACTATGGTGCTTTTTACATATAGATAAACAATCTGTATAATTTATGGAAGTTGTTAGTAAATGAGCAATAGATACCAAATAACTATGTGTTCTCTAACGTCTGGCTGAATATTTCAGTCTAAACAGGCCTTTTATGTTCTTAGTAAATAAACATATAAATTAATTAATAAGTTTTAATTAGTTCTAATACCTAAAACATAATTCAAATAAAGATTATGTGAAGTATTCAATTAAAAATTTGTCAAATACTTCTTAAATGAAACACCTTCTTAGTATTTAGATGTCTAGGAGAAGCCCTCTTGTAAGATGCAGTTAAAATCAGTACTTGGTTATTATTCTAAAAGGTCAGATGAAGCAGAAATAATAACAAAGGACAAATATATAACGTAAGCACTTTATTTTAACTTAAAACATATGTATATTCATTCACAAATATCTTAATAATGGGAGGGCTCCCCCTTCTTTCTTGCATAAATCAAATTCATATAATAAGGCATTATTTTCAAATTCAGCCTCTGAACACAGAGCAGGAATTTGAACACTTGGGAAACAACTTCATTAAAGAAACTTAAATTTTTATGAACTCTTTCACTCAATGTTTAATAGTTTAGTCAAAGACAACCAATTGACCAAGAATAGTTTTACCCATTCATCTATGTAGTTTTTCAAAACAATTTAAATAAATTTTCATAAATTTTTGTCATAAGTTTATATATTATACTAGAGGCCCGGTGCATGAAATTCATGCACTGTGTGTGTGTGTGTGTGTGTGTGTGTGTGTGTGTGTGTGTACCTCAGCCTGGCCTGTGCCCTCTCGCAGTCCAGGACCCCTCACTCCTTCCCGCCCGCCTACTTGCTGCTCCTTACCGCTCGGCTTGCTGCTCCTTCCTTAGCACTGCCACGGAGGCAGGACAGGCTCCGGCCACCGCTGCTGTGCTCGCCAGTTGTGATCCCGGCTTCTGGCTGAGCAGCACTTCCCCTATGGGAGCACACTGACCACCTGGGAGCAGCTCCTGCATTGAGCGTCTGCCCCTGGTGATCAGCTTTTAGATATCCTATATAATCCTATATAATAAAAGGCTAATATGCAAATAGACTGAACCTCAGAACAACCGAACAATTGGTCGCTATGATGTGCATTGACCACCAGAGGGCGTGTACGGAACATGGTGATCAGTGCACATCATAATGACTGGTCTACTGGTCATTCGGTTGCTTAGGCTTTTAGATATCCTATATAATCATCAACACTAATAAAAGAGAAAAATGGTAATTGGCGTACGACGATACCCTTTTCATTGGCTAATCAGGACTATATGCAAATTAACTGCCAACTAAGATTGGCAGTTAACTGTCAACAAGATGGCCGTTAATTTGCATATGTAGGCACAATGCAGGGAGGCGAAAGGGAAAGCAGGAAGAAGCCCCCTGCCACTGACAGTGATCGGAAACCCAGGGGGGAGCTAAGAACTGGGGGGCAGGGCAAAGGCGGCCCTGGGGCCGCCTTTGCCCTGCCCCCCAGCCATGATTGGAGAATCAGGTGCCTTTTCCACCCTGGCCAGTGATAGCAGGAAGTAGGGGTGGAGCCAGCGATGGGAGCTGGGCATGGTCGAAGCTGGCAGTCCCAGGTGCTAGGGGCCCCTTGCCTGGGCCTAAAGCGAAGCCCACGATCACAGGGCCGCTGCAGCTGCGGGTCCCCGCTGCCCGGGCCGGACGCCTCAGCCAGAGGCATCCTGCAGGGGCAGGGGCGGAGCCCGCGCGATCGCGGCACCTCCTGCTGCCACTGCAGGTCCCCACTGCCCGGGCCGGACGCCTAGGCCAGAGGCGTCAGGCCTGGGCAAGGGGCCGATCCTGCGATTGGAGGGTGATGGGGGTCAATGCCTGAGGGCTCCCAGTATGTGAGAGGGGGCAGGCTGGGCTGAGGGACACTCCCCCCCACACACACCCAGTGAACGAATTTTGTGCACCGGGCCCCTAGTATATAATAAAAGGCTAATATGCAAATAGACTGAACATCAGAACAACCGAACAATCGGTCGATATGACGTGTGTTGACCACCAGGTGGCAGAGCATGGAACACGGCGGGCATCAGCAGCATCGGCATGATGGAGCAGGTGAGTGGGGGCGCCAGACCAAGGTGGGGTGCCGAGGCTGTTATCGGACAAGCCTCTGGTGGTTACTGAAAATTCTTTGCTCCCGTGTACCACAGTCTGCCCAGCACTCGCACCTGCTGCTGGCGCCAGCCCTGACTGCACCTGTTGCCAGCGTGGGAGCCACCACTCACAACCACTGCTGGTGCCTGGCATTGATCCCGATCACTCGGCTCTGTCAGTGGGTGTGAGCGGCGGCTGCTGGCCCGACTGCCCCTCAGGGATTCTCCACTTCCCCCTGCTCTTGAGGGGAGATCAGGGCCGGCAGCTGCCTCTCACACCCGCTGCCAACACCAGAGCCGCTGCTTGCACCCACTGCTGGCACCAGCCCCGCTCGCACCTGCAGCCGTCCCTGGAGCGACTGCTCATCCCCGCTAGCAGTGCCCGGCGCTGGTCCCAATCGCTCAGCACCATCAGTGGGTGTGAGTGGGGCCAGCGCCTGTCAGCACGTGGAAGTGGTGGCAGCAGGAGCAGGGCTGCTGGCAGACAGGGAACCAAGGGCCATGTTGGGAGGGGACGGGCAAGGGCGTGGAGGAGACCCACCCCTGTGCCCCCTGCAGCCTTGTGGCCCACAGTTCCTTTCAAGATGCACGAATTCATGCACTGAGCCCCTAGTATAGATTATAAAGCCAAAGAATTGTAAAAATATTTATAACTAACCTAAATAGTTATAGTTTTTGATAAATACACACTTACTTGATAAACGATGCAGAAGCACAGAAAAATAAAATATCTGAATAAACAAGTGTTTAATGCTCTGGACAAAAGTCAGTATGTCATACAGAAGAAATGGACAGAATCCTTTCACCTAGACGGTGGTTCTCAACCTTCTGGCCCTTTAAATACAGTTCCTCATGTTGTGACCCAACCATAAAATTATTTTCGTTGCTATTTCATAACTGTAATGTTGCTACTGTTATGAATCGCAATGTAAATATCTGATATGCAGGATGGTCTTAGGCAACCCCTGTGAAAGGGTCGTTTGACCACCAAAGGGGTCGCGACCCACAGGTTGAGAACCACTGACCTAGAAAGTCGCTAGTTTGGAGCATGTGTGCTGAGAGAGAGTTCCTTCTGCTTATAGTAGTATCCCAAGAAAACAAAAATCACCTTTAGTTCTATATATAATTAAGCTCACCCTGTGGGAATAGCTCTATCAGAGCAACCCTTCCACTATGAGCAATTAAAAGATTTATATAAAGAATTATTTTTTAAAAAATTAGTTTTAGCCCTGGCCAGGTTGCTCAGTTGGTTGGAGCGTCATCCTGTACATCAAAAGTTGCAGGATCAATCCCTGTCAGGTCATGCAAATAGTGGAGGCAATGGATTGATGTTTCTTTCTCACTTGGAAGTTTCTATCTGTCTACCTTTCTCTCCTTAAACATATCCTTGGGTAAGGATTAAAAAATGTTAAAAAAAAAAACTTTAAATATATAAAAAAAAGAACACATCACTCCTGCTATATTCTATGCATTAGAAGCAACTCAATAGGCCCAGCCTATACTCAAGAGAAGAGATCACAACAAGAGCATGAAGAGATCACACAAGGCAGAGATGATCTTAAAAGCTAACACGGCTATCACAGCAAAACAGCTGAAAGCCATAACAGAGGAAAAATCTTAAAAGCCACTACAGCAAAAAGCACTTTATCTTCCAAGAAAAAGAAAAGTAACAATTGACTTAACGCATTGCAGGCAGATCATGAGCATTCTCTTGTTTTCATATTACACAGTGTTTTACATAAATGTTAAAGGCATGCCTTAAAATTAAATACCCATTCCTTTTGAAGTTATTTATTACATGTTCTTCCAAGCTAATATCTTTTTAAAGTATGACACTTTGTAAAACATTTTTTGTACTGGTTCAATAGAAACTTATCTGCCACTGGATAAAGCTAGAAATAAAACTACTGGTGCCCATTGTGTTAAGTGAATAAATGAAAGAAGACAACAACATTTAACAATTAAGAAGAAGAACAAAAGACTTGACAATCTAGCGCTTTCAGAACACCTCCTCCCTCTACACGTCACACACAAAGTATCGTGTTGTCTCAGATTTGTACAAAAAGATAACAAAAAATAAAATTAAATAAATAAATTATTAGGCAGGAAGAAAATGATCCCTGGTGGAATTTCCTTTATGTAGAAAAGACTGAAGAGCACAAAAAGAATTTAAAAATGGGAGTAAATCAATAGAAATTGCTTAAAACAATAAACAATCTAAACTTACTGAGTTTTATTTTATTTTTTTAAAATATATTTTATTGATTTTTTACAGAGAGGAAGGGAGAGAGATAGTTAGAAACATCGATGAGAGAGAAACATCGATCAGCTGCCTCCTGCACATCTCCTACTGGGGATGTGCCCGCAACCCAGGTACATGCCCTTGACTGGAATCGAACCCGGGACCCTTCAGTCCGCAGGCCGACACTCTATCCACTGAGCCAAACCGGTTTCGGCACTTACTGAGTTTTAAATACATGTAGACTTAAAGTACTGCAGGATAATCACACAAAACACAGGAGTAGAGAAACAGGGCTTAAGTGAATTAAGTTCCTTGCAATTTCCAGAAAGTAGTGATAATACTAATTAAAGTAAAAATAAAGAAAATTAAGGGTACAGATATCTGACAAATGACTCATATTTGGCCTATATAAAGAAAACTCAAAATGTAATAGTTAAATACATATTTCTAATTAGAAAATCAATAAAAACATTTCAGCAATGTGCATATATGGATTTCAAATAAGAATATAAAAAATGTTCAGTATCATTACCCATTAGATAAATGCAAATGAAAAGCATAAAGAATGTGTGTGTGTGTGTGTGTGTGTGTGTATAAAAGCCTAAGCCACTGAAGGACCTGTCGACAGGTCGACTGGTTGCTATGACATGCACTGACCACCAGGGGGCAACTCCTGCATTGAGCATCTGCTCCTTGGTGATCAGTGCACGCCCACAGCCAACCTCCCGCAGCCGGCCAACCTCCCGCAGCCGGCCAACCTCCCGCAGCCGGCCAACCTCCCGCGGTCCATCCCCCTGGCCGGGCCCCCTCCCCCGACCGATCGGCCCTGATCACCAGCCAGGCTGAGAGACCCCACCTGTGCACAAATTCGTGCACCAGGCCTCTAGTATCTCTATACACATATCAAAATGATTAAATAAAAAAGTGGCAACACCAAATGCTGAGGAGGATGTGTAGAAAATGGATTGCTTAGACATTGCTGGTAGAAAGGTAAAATGTTAGAGCCTCTCTGAAAAACAGTTTGTCAGTTTCTTAAAAAAATACTAAACATGCATTTACCATGTAGCACAGTAATTATACTCCTGGACATTTACTGTAGAGAGATTAAAAAATTATGTCCATGCAAAAGCAGGCTTTATCTATAATAGTAAAAAAGTGGAAACAAAATGTCCCTCCGTAGGTACATCCAAACCACTGAGTAACATGGAATTACACTCAGCAATAAAAAGAAAAACTATTAATATACACAACAACTTGGGTAATCTCAAAAGATCATATACATTATGATTATCTATAACTAGAGGTCGGGTGCATGAAACTCATGCACAGGGAAGGGGGGTCCCCTCAGCCCAGCCTGTACCCTCTCCAATCTGGGACCCTTTGGGGGATGTCCGACTGACATCCCTCTCACAATTCTGGACTGTTGGCTCCTGATCGCTCACCTGCCTGCCTGCCTGGTCACCCCTAACTGCCCCCACCCCCCTGCACTGACCTGATCACCCCTCACTGCCCCCACTGCTGGCCTGGTCGCCCCTAATTGCCCCCCGCTGACAGCCAGGTCATCCCCAACAGCCCCCTCCCTGCTGGCATAGTCACTCCTAACTGCCCCCAACCGGCCTGGTAACCCCTTACTTTACCCCCCCCCCCCGCCAGCCTGGTCACCCCTGACTGCCCCCATGCCGGCCTAGTCTCTCCTCACTGCCCCCCCGCCCCGCCAGCCTAATTGCCCCCAACTGTCCCCCCTGCTGGCCTGGTCACCCCCAACCGTACCCCCACTGCTGGCCTGGTTGCCCCTAACTGCCCCCCCCCACCGGCCTGGTTGCCTCTTACTGCCTACCTTGCCGGCCTGGTTGCCCCAAACTGCCCGCCTCTGACAGCCTGGACACCCCAAACTGCCCCCGCCGCCGGCCTCTTCACCCCCAATGCCCCCCCGTGCTGGCCTGGTTGCCCCCAATTCCCCCCCCCCCCCGCCAGCCTGGTTGCCCCTCACAGCCTCCCCACCGGCTCGGTTGCCCCATGCAGCCTGCTGCTCAGTCATGTGGTCATCCCTTGCTAACCCCCCTGCCGGCCTGGTTGTAGGCAGCCATCTTGTGAGGGTTAATTTGCATATTACCTCTTTATAATATAGGATAATAAAAGCATGATATGCTAATTAGATCAGATGTCCTTCCAGAAAACCTTCCGGAAAAAGCCGGGGCTACGAGGGAAGCCTGGGTCCAGGTGCCTGCCTACAGCCGGAGGGAAGCCTGGGTCCTGGGTGCCAGAGGGAAGCCGGTACCAGCAGCCAGGGGAAGGAAGGCCTACTCTTGCATGAATTTCGTGCATTGGGCCTCTAGTATTTTTATAACATTCCTGAAATTATTAAATTACAGGGAAAGAAATGCTCGCCAACAAATAGGGATGGTGTGGGGAGGGAGCTGGGCATGACGATCACAGGGCAGCATAAGCAAGATCTTTGTGGTGATGGAATAGATATATATCTAGATTGTGGTGGTGGCCACACAACCTATGCAAGTTAATAAAAATGACACAAATGGAAATCATTAATGCACATTATACCAATATCAGTTTCCTGCTTTTAATACTTACTATAAATATTAAGATGTAACCACTGGAAGAAACTTGGAGACATATATACAGAACCTCTCTGTACTATATTAAAAACTTACTGTGAATCTAGAATTATTGCAAAATAAAAAGTTTTTAAAAGTTGACTCAAATAGTTCAAGGATATTTACTGTAATCTTTAGAGTAACTACTAAGAGAATAATAAAATTAAGGAAAAATAACGTACCAATATAGAAAGAAGATGAAATAAAAAGGTAACAGAAAAGAAGACAAAACTGAATGGATAAAACACAAAGAAAACAGAAAATGGCAAATAAAATGAAAAATTATCAATAATTATATTAAATGTAAAGGGGTTAACTATGTAAAGTAAAAATCTGTCAAATTATAGAATACGATAAAAGCCAAATACATGCTGCTTACCAAAGATATAAGTTAATAATAAAGAAAAAAGATAAAGAGAACAATAGAAAGACAGAGAAAAGATATACCATACATACATTAACCAGAATAACCTTGGTAAAGCTAAACTAATATCAGACATGCAGACTTTAAGGCCATAAGCATGGTGATCAAGAGGGACAAATCACAGAGATAAAGGTTCAATTCAGTAAGAAGATAAAACCTCAGTAATGTAAAAATATAACCTCAAAACACATAGGTCAAAAGGACTCAGAATCCAAATGAGAAATAGCCAAAACCACAATCAAAAGTAGAGATTAAACACATCTCTCTCAGTAACTAATGGAATAGAAAAAATTAGTAAGGATCTAGAACAGCCGTGGGCAAACTACGGCCCGCAGGCCGGATCCGGCCCGTTTGAAATGAATAAAACTAAAAAAAAAAAAAAAAAAAAAAAAAAAAGACCTTACCCTTTTATGTAATGATGTTTACTTTGAATTTATATTAGTTCACACAAACACTCCATCCATGCTTTTGTTCCGGCCCTCTGGTCCAGTTTAAGAACCCATTATAGCCCTCGAGTCAAAAAGTTTGCCTACCCCTGATCTAGAAGATATGAACAACATTCTAAATAAAATTGACCTAATTGACCAATATAGAACACTGCACTCAACAACTGCTCAATACACATTCTTTTCAAATACAAAAGAAATATTTATCAAAGTAGGCTACAGGTATTCCTCAAGTACCTATCATCAAATCTCAATGAACTGATAGCATACAGAAGTTCTCTATTACAGAAGAATTAAGCTAGAAATCAAAAACAAATAACAAGAAAAATATCTTAGTCAATTGGATAATATATTTCAAGAAATTATAATTAAAAAATAAAACATTTGAAACTGAATGATAATAATAAAGATACAACACATCAAAATAATGGGGTGCAGTTAAAGCAATGCTTAGAAAAAAATTTATAGACTTATAAAATAAATAGACTAACAGAAGAAATGAAATACAAAAAAATCAGTGAGCTGAACAGTACACCAAACTTGAAAAAGAAAATAACGTTAGACCAAAATTCAAGAAAATAGAAAACAATACATTCCGCAACGTCAAAAGTTGGTCTTTAGAAAGAAGAAAAGATGAATAAAATAGATAAATTCCTAGCAACACTGATCCAAAACAACAACAACAAAAAAAACTGCACAAGGTATAAATTTCCAAATTTGGGAATAAAAAGAGAGACCTAATTAGACTCTATAGCAGTGGTTCCCAAACTTATTTGGCCTACCGCCCCCTTTCCAGAAGAAATATTACTCAGTGCCCCCTGGAAATTAATTTTTTTAAAATTTTAATAGCAATTACACAGAAAGATACATGTATTAATGTTTCTACCTTTTTCGTAAAATATAGTAAATAAAGGTGTAAATTAGAAACATTGAAGTTTGAAATTATGAAACTATTTATTGAGCTCAGAATAGAAAGGGAATACAAAAAAAGTTAAAACAAATGCACCTGTGGCCATCACCGCCCCCTGGATCGCTGCAGTGCCCACCAGGGGGCGGTAGCGCCCACTTTGGGAATCACTGCTCTATAGGTGTACACAATAAAAGCCAAATACATGCTGCTTACCAAAGATACAGTCTATAGCAAACTTTCTGGGGGAAAAAGTTATGAAATAAACTAATACCTTAAAAAACAAATTTATCAAAATGTCAATAATTTTTGCCCAGCCAGCTCAGCTCAGTGATTCAGCATCTACCTATGAACCAGGAAGTCATGGGTTTGATTCCCAGTTAGGGCACATGCCTGGGTTATGGGCTCGATCCCCAATGAGGGACCTGCAGGAGGCAGCCAATCAATTACTGTCACCATTGATGTTTCTAATCTCTCGCCCCCTCTCCCTTCTCTGAAATTAATAAAACTATATTTTAAAAGAATGTCAATAATTTTGTATCTATTAACAAATTTGAGGCCATTATTAAAAATCTTCCCACACATACTTAAAAAATTAACATCAATTTTCTAAACCCTTTCATTAGCAAGAAAAAGAAGTAACTGCTCTAAACTTTTGAGACCAATTTAACCTTGAAAAAACCTAAGAAAGACATTACTAGACAGGAAAAATTATTGATACAAAAACACTGAACAAGAATGCTAACAAGAATGTTAACACACTAAATCCAAGATACATTAAGAAGACAATGATTACAACTAAATGGCAACACCAAAAATGTAAGGTGTCCCCCCAAAAATACACACTGTAATAGTGGACAACTCACTTAATTTTCACTCCTTTTCAGGGTTAAACTGATTTGAAATCATGGGTAAAGCCAGACTAAGCTTTGAACAAAGAAAATTTATCCACTAGACTTTTTTGTGGGGATACTTAAAAGATAAAGTTTACAGTACAAAACTGGTAACAATTGACAAATTGAGGGCACACCAAAATGGAATAAAATGATTCATGATGTTTGCAATTCCATCACTTCACGTTATCAGCAGTGCCTGGACCAGAATGGTCATCAGTTTGAAAACAGGGGTTGACAAAAAAAATCATTTCTGTAGATTCTTTTAAATTTTGAAAATCAACTGTATGTTAATAAATTCTGATTTTATAATCAAAGTGTGTATACATTTTTGGGGGACAACCAATATGTAAAAATTTATAGATCGATACAAAAAAATGACTGACAAACCAATAGAAAAGTAGGCAAAAGAAGCAGGAACTCCACAAAGGATATCCAAATGACCAATAAGCATATGAAAAGGTACACAACATAATGAGTTTTCAGGAAAATGCTAACTAAAACAATATGATATTACAACGTAAGCCCAGAGTAGCTAAAATTGGGGAAAAAGGAATTTAAAAGTGGTGTGCCAAGTGTAAGCAATGATGTGCAGCAATGAGATTTTCATAATTAGAGTGAGAGTATAGACCTACAACTACTTGGAAAAACAGTTTGACAGAATCTATAAATGCTGAATGTATACCTTAGGAAATAGAAATTTCACTCTTAAGTAAATATCCAAGAGAAATGAACACTTATGAATATCAAAAGACATGTGCATGGCAATTTCATTTACAATAGCCCCAAACTGGAGACAACAAAGTTACAATCAACAAAAGAAAGGACAAATATATTCTAGTATATTCATACAATGAAAAATGGAAAAGAACTTCAGCTATATACAATGTAAGTGAATGTCACAGACAAAAAATTAAGAAAAATAAGCCAGGCATAATATGTATATGTATATGTATATGTATATGTATATGTATATGTATATGTATATGTATATGTATATGTATAAATATAATGAGTGGCCAGACTATTATGACCACCTGACGTTTGTAGGCAAATTAACTATAATTTTGCGCTGAAGTTGCTAGAGGGCCAGACCATTATAAATTGGGAAGCAGGTTGTTTACCACGACAAAAGTGATTTTTTTCTGAAGATATAACAGCCTTAGAACGTGATACACACACACACACACACACACACACACACACACACACACTGAGTGGCCAGATTATTATGAACACCCCATCAGTATTTTGTTGGGCCACCTTTTGCCTTCAATACTGCGGCGATTCTTCTTGGCATTGACTCCACGAGATGTTGAAAGGTGATGTGAGGAATCTGACACCATGCCTGATGAATAGCACTGTCCAGTTCTGTGAGATTTGATGGTTGTGAAACCAGCTGCCTGTTAACTTCGTCCCATAAGTGCTCAATTGGTTTGAGATCTGGTGATAGTGGGGGCCACCTAAGCAAGGTAAAGTCTCCCTCATGTTCTTAAAACCACTCCTGCACAATGCGAGCACCGTGGCATGGAGCACTGTCTTGTTGGAAGAAGCCATCTCCATTGGGATATGCCATCAACATGATAGGATGAACTTGATCTGCAATGATACTTAGGTGTGTTGTGCTATTCAGACGTTGTTCCACACGAATTAAAGGGCCCAAATCATGCCAGGAAAACATGCCCCAAACCATAACACTGCCCCCACCAGCTTCAAGGGTTGTACTCATGCATATGGGGTGCATGCTTTCATGCTGTTTCTGCCAAATTCTCACTCTGCCATCTGCATAATGCAACTGGAAATGTGATTCATTGGATGATCTTTTTTCCAATGATCAACTGTCCAATCCTTGTGTTCCTGGGCAAATTAGAGACGTTTTATCTTGGTAACTGCAGGCAGCAAAGGTGTTTGAACAGGCCTTCGGCTTCCATATCCCATATAATGCAGTGTACGGCTAATTTACCTACAAACGTCAAGTGGTCATAATAATCTGCCCACTCAGTATGTATGTGTATGTGTGTGTGTGTGTATATGTGTGTGTGTGTCTGTGCATGTATATGTATATGTATATGTATATGTATATGTATATGTATATGTATCCCCCCTTCAAAGGCTGTTAAATCGCGTTGTTTACCCATATCTTCAGAAAAAAATCACTTCTACTGTCGTGGTAAACACCCTGCTTCCCTATTTATAATGGACTGACCCTCTAGCAACTTCAGCGTGAAATTATAGGTAATTTGCCTACAAACGTCAGGTAGTCATAATAATCTAGCCTGTGTGTGTGTATGTGTGTGTACAGACTGCATTTATATAAAATTCAAATATTTATTTGTGGGATAAAAGTCAAAACAGTGTATTATCTGACTTCTATCTAGAATCTAAAAAAGCTATCTCATAGAAAGAGAGAGCAGATTGGGAGTTGCCAGAGGTTTGGGGCAGGAAGAAATGGAGAGATGGTGGTCAAAGGTACAAACCTCCAGTTATAGGATGAATAAGTTACAGGATCTATACATCATGGTGACTACAGTTAATGATATGGTATTGTACACTTGAAAACTGCTAAGAGAGTAGATCTTAAATGTTTCACCACACACACACACACATACACACACACACACACACACACAGTAATTATGTAAGTTCATGGATAACTCACCCAATTGTGGCATTCATTTCACAATATATATGTATGTCAAATATCATGTCTTATATCTTAAACTTACACGATGTTATATATTAATTATATCTCAAATAGGCTACACAAAAATAGTAATTCCTTTTAGGGAGAAGGTTAGGACTGACTGAGGGGACACCAACAGTCTTAGCAGTGGTGGTAACTGTCTATATTGTTATTTAGGTGAAGGGTTATATGTGTGTATTTGATTTCTGAAAAATCCTTGAGCTATATAATTTTCCCCTTTACTGTAAACGTTTTTTAAACATTTGTTTTTTAAGTTTGCAAAATAACTGATACAACCAGAATACAGAACCTGGACACCCCAATGAATGACATAAAACTACTTCTCTTTAAAAAAGTAGAAATAGCCTCTACATATCAAGCTAAACCTTTTATGACACTGAATTTACAGTTCAATTACCAGGCACTCACCCTAAATAAAGGGAACTATAGAAAGTACATGTCTATCTGAATATGGAGCTTCCTCTATTACTGTGATGGATGACCCTCCTCAGGCTTCTTATGAATTTAATGGGCTGATTTCCATTCCCAGAATAAATCCTTTAACAGGTACTCAAGTCAACATGAATCGTCAGCAAATGTGTTTTACCCCCAACAATTATACATTTTTGAAACTGGTAACCATTTATCTGCAGATCAAATTACAAGAAGAAAAAAATAACCATTATGTTATCTTATACTTTTACACACTGGGACTAGGCTGACATAATTGAGAGATTTCAAAATCATAAACTGCTTTTTATGTTTTTCCCCCAATAATAATACCTAGTCTATAAAATTAATATCATTCCAAAAATACCAAAAAAAATCAATGACTTAAATATTTTGATTATATTAATATGATCTAAGTACTTAAGCTTAACCAAATTCTTCAAGTATGCAGAGTCACATAACGAAATCTACTACAAAAATATTGAAATATTGTCTTCTTAAGTTTCATCTATCTTTCCTGGGTTGTTAATTGAAAAGGAAGTTAATGTGTTTAGTTCTATTTAAATGGCCAACATCAATCTTTCCAAAGTATTGTCTACAAAGATGACTGCTTAGGATCAAAAGGAATTTACTTGTGGTTCCGTTACTGCACCTTTGAATGCTCAGCATAGCAACAAGAATAAAATGATCCAAGCACGATGGACATGATGGGCATTACATTTCTATCATTGGAAAGCCAAAATGTATATTATCTTGAAGGAAGAAAAATGACCACTTCTTTGGCAACCCTAACTTCGCAGACTTCAAAAAAATTTATAAACATATATTGCTAGCTCAATTTCCCACTTTTTTAATAATTCCTTAATATAATGAGAAATAAGAAATAGGCACTCTCTGGGGAATCTGACAAAACAGGTGTACCTCATAGAAAGGGAAACTTTTTAAAATCTGCACCTTGTCCTTTTTTTTTTTTTTTTTTTCAAAACAAATGAACAAAAAAAAGTGAATTTACAAAAAATGCTGTAAAACACTCACTGGAACTGATCCCAAGTATGAGATGCAAAGATGGATAAGATGTTGAGGGTATTCAATGACATACAGCACCTAAAATCCTAGCTATCACAGGAAAAAATATTTTTTATACATAATAGAACTGCATTTCAAGTTTGCAACCAAAGGAGGCCTCCTTTTACATAAATCTTTCAGTGAAATACTGATTAGAGCACAACTCTGATGCATTATTGAACAGGCAAAAACCCTAGCACAATAATTGATGGTGGCACTTTGATTTAATGATCCTTATTTTTAAAGCTAATCAAAGAAATGGAGTTGCATGTTCAAAGGGGATTAGCTTAATGTGATGAGACTATTTTGGACATAAAGTCGCTCACAGCTCCTGAACTAAACAAGATACAAAATGTAGCAGCAAGTTATATAGGGGTGAGGGGCATTTTCAAATGAAATAAGCATAATTTTACATTTTCTATGAGACCTTCCTTTCATTCATTCAAATACTTAGTGAGCACCTCAAATATTTAAGATATTAGGCTCTAGTTGAAGAGAAAGTAATTAGAGAGGCAAATAAATGCTTTCTATAATCACTAATATGTTAAATATCCTATAAAATTACTCCACCAGGATTAATTCACCCACCTTTCTTTTACTAGATATGATTACTGAGTAGCAAAGCAGATAGTGGTCTAAAAACCACATTATAATTTGCAGATATTTTAAAGTAGCTGTTGACTATCATTAGCTGATCAATTTAAAAGGTAAGGAGATTGAATTTAGAGAATAATTTTTTAACCCAAGAATGTTTAGCTAAATAAAAACTGTTTTAAAATGAATAGTCATTCTAAGTAATCAAAATGCAAATTTTGTCTTGTCCCTATATATAAAGTACAGAGTTTCAGTGTCATATTTGTCTTAAAATCTCCCTGTGCTAAAAAGGATAAAAACTATGAACCATGAAACTCAAGATGGAAAGCCAAAAACACTCAAACCTAAGGAAGAAAATGTATTAAAGAGTAAGTAAGATCCTTGTCTTCTCCCTTTCGGTATTTAGACAACTATATATGGATGATTACCATCCTACCCAAGCCAATGCTGATTGCATTAGCTTATTAAGTGACAAGATCAAGTACAAGACTTTGTACTGTTATACAATGTCATCAACCTAAGTAAAAGGCCAAGTAGCAGGTTATGCTATTTTATAATGTTCTAGTTTTCACACAAAACTGCATCTATAAAGATTTTATTCATTCTTAAAATTACATCATAAAATATATCGATTAAAATGCATACTCACTAAAATGTTGGCCTCAGACAGCATAATGAAGAGTACTCCATGTATATTTTGTAAAGTAATTTTTAAAGGTCTAAATTTAACTAAACTATTTAGAAATATTCTACATGAAAGGATCAGACCACCAATTTCCTAAAACATATATGAACACTTTGATAAAGACTAGAAAATAACTTGAAATTAAAACAGTCACAGTTTTGTTTTAAACTATTTTCATTATGCATTGTTATAAAAATCTTTTGAAGTTTACCACTTAAAAAAAGTTAGGTCCAATAATGAAGTAAAATATAACAAGATCTTTAATCTATCCCCTGACTTGCCACTAAGATTCCAATTAGATTTCCCTAATTTCAAAAACAGTGTTTTTTTGTCACAGGATTTGATTATCTTAATAATACCTTTATTTTTTATTCGCATCACTAGGAATCTGTGGTAGGATGAAAAAGGAAAATGACAGCAAATTCTTCTCATCTCCTCTCATCAGGAGCAACAGTCTATTTCCCCACCCACTGAATCACTAGAAAAAGTTCTTGATGGAATAGTAAAATTATTAATCTTTTAAAATCTTGACTTGTGTGTACAGCAAGCATGTCAAACTCAAAGGCTAACCAAGGCCAAATAAACGAGGCATGTGGCCCGCAGGCCATGAGTTTGACATGCTTGGTGTATAGCGTATCTTTTTAAAGTACTTGTACTGCATAAAAACTAAAATTATTGTCTAGAGGAAAACCACTATTACTTGAGTTGCAACCTGAACCAGCTATAATTTTTTCATGAGCACCATTATTACTTAAAAAATCCCTGAATGTCAGAAAGTGATTACTTAGCTATATGGCAGATAATTTTTTGAAAATGAAGGAAGTAAGCCTGTCACTTCAAGGAAAACAACTGACAGCAATTGTGGTCATAATAAAATTTGAGCTTTCAAGTGATAATTAGAATTTTGGAAAACTTGTATTTGCCACCTTAAGCATGACAACTTTCCATAATTTAAAGACTTTGTTGATAAGATGAGTAGCTCCAAGTGTAATTTTTTTTGTATTATACAATGAAGCGTAAGTTTTCTACCTTTCACATTTTCCAGATGACCAGTATGATACAAAATTATGCATAGGTTTGATATATTCGACCCGGCCAGTGTTGCTCAGTGATTGAGCATCAACATATGAACCAGGAGGTCACAGTTCTATTCGTGGTCAGGGCACATGCTCTGGTTGCCAGCTTGATTCCCACTTGGGGGGCGTGCAGGAGGCAACCGATCAATGACTCTCATCATTGATGTTTCTCTCTCTTCCTCTCTGAAATTAATAAAAATATATTTAAAATGAAATAAAATATTCAAAGAGCAAGAGAAACAGACTTAAATAAATACAAGATTTTCACTGATTTGGTTTCAGATTCTACATTGTAACTAAACTTTGAGAAACTACCAAGAAGAGCGTGGTAGCCCTATCAAAGAAAGATATCCACAAGTATCTAAAAAGGCTATCTTACAGCTTTTCAGAGCTAAATATCTGTGTGACATCAGATTTCCTCTAAATCTATCAACTAAGATCACAAATCCAAACAGATCAAATGCATAAGCAGATATGAGAATCCAGTTATTTTCTATTAAGTTACAATGAAGAGATGTGCAAACATGTAAAGCAATGCCACTCTTCTCACTAATCTAAATATATAAAAGGCCAAGTGACCTGCTGACCATACGACTGCCTGACCAGCCAGTACATATAATGCACACTGACCACCAGGGGGCAGACACTCAACACAGGAGCTGCCGAGCCGTGGTAACTTGGCAGCTGCAGTTCTCAGGTGACGCACCCCAGAACCAGAGAGGAGGGAGCCCAATTCCTCGTGGGGCTGCGCAGTTCCACCTTCAGCCATGGGTGCACGAATTCGTTCATTGGGCCACTAGTTTTTAAATATCATGGGTTTATTACAGCTAGTTTAAAATTATTAATAAATAATAATTTAAAATATTTCTCAATTTTAATTTCTAACCTCATAAATATTGATGTATAAAAAACATAAACAAAAGCACATTGTGGTCCCTAGTAACTTTTAAGAATAAAATCAGGTCATGAGACTGAAATGTTTGAGAACTACTACCTTAGACAATTAAATTTCAAATAGGAGGAAAAGGAATAAGAAGAGAACTAATATGTATTAAGTGCTTGGTAAGCATCAGGCTTATGCCTTAGAGTTGCTAGATCCATGTTATTTAGTTCCTACTTTACAACTAAAGAAGGGAAAAAAAGAGGGTCAATGAAGAGATATACACACACACTACATGTGCATTTTCATTTTAAGAAATAAACCCTTGCTTATCGAGGAAATCATTAAAATATGTTCATTAAGACATTTATGAGGACAGCGAAACAGACCATGACACAGCTTCATGATTAAGACCTGGGTTCTCAAGCCAGCCTGCCTGCCTTCAAATACTAGCTTGACCACTTAACTTCTGTGCCTCTGTTTCCCCATCTGTACAGTGAGGAAAATAATATTATCTACTTCATAATATTGTTGTAATGATGAAACAGGTAACTGTAGAGAATAGTTCACAGTAAGAACTTAATACCTGCTAATTGCTATGATGAGGAGGAGGAAGAGGAGGAGAAAGAGAACATCTTATCAATATGGTTACTATGAGAAAAACTCTGAATTTTCAATGCAACTTCATTTATTTGGTTAATTTATTTATGTTAAAAATTAGTTCTCTAATAAAGAAGGATACATTATTAATGTACAACAGTTGTGGGTATTTAAAAATATTCATGTACTCATTAATTAAGCAATCATTTGTTGAGTGTGAGTCAAGTACCATGTTAGGTAGAAGGTATTCAAAGATGGAAATGGCATGGTTTTTATTCCCAGTAAGTGGACTCCAAGCAAACCTGAACTACAGTCCATTCCTACACTGCTCTGCATGCTGAACAAACGGCAAGTGGAGCACAGCACGGACACGCAGCCTAGGCATGTGTGTTGACGGGTATTTGCAGAATGTCTTTTCTTTATTTAAATCTCAACACTTCTGTGCTTTCTTAGCAAAACTGCCAAGGGAAAAAATGTAAAGAATGTAGCTTAAGGAAAAATAATGTTCTTATCAAAAAATGCTGACATACAAAATTTCTACATCAATGGGGAGAAGATATCAAAATGAAGTTAATCTAATTTAAATGTCAAGAAAAACAGTAATTCAGAAAAATGAAAATTTAGGCAAACGACATGTTAGAATTTTTGCAGTGTTTTTCCTATCAGTCCCACATTTTCAGAAGACAAAATGGATTCGCTATTCACAACCTGCTTAAAGAAAAATAAAAATAAAACAAAACCTTATACAGGCAAGTATAAATACGTACAAGGGTGTGCAAAAGTAGTTTTACAGTTCATATCGAAAAAGACACCCAGGTTGTGATAATTACAACAGCTTTCATTAATTTTGTTTTGTGTAATCGCCACTGTAAACCCCTGTATATGAAAATGAACACATGAAGACTAATATTACTTTGCCATATTGCCTCTCTATTCCACTATTTTCATTTACTTTAAAGTTGAGCATAATTATAAATAAAACCTGAATAAAAGTTTTAGTTTATATTTTAAAGGCCCTCTGGTTAAAATGTGGGGGCGGAATTTAAGACAAATGACAATCTTAATAAATTTGAGCTTATAAAATGTTTTGTTTAAGTGCAATTCTCTTTAGGAATGCTATTAACAGTTCCCCCTCCCCCCAACTTATTTGTTCCTTTATATTAGAGAAGTAAGAGTTTAGAAATAATGTAATTAAAAGTAAAAAGCATTGGCTTTAGGATCAGACAGACGTATATTCTTCTCCTAAGTCGACCAATGAATAATTTTGTGGTCCAGATTAAGTTACATAACATCTTTCCTTCTTTTTCTTTTTTCTTTTTTTAGATGCAGAGAACATTTTAATGGTTGCTAGAAGTGAGGGAGGTTGGTGAGATGGTGAAAAGAACTGAAAGAATTAAGATGTACAAACTGGTAGTTACAAATAGTCGTGGGACTGTAATACATAACATCTTTAAACCCCATTTTCCTCGCTGGACAAAATAGAGATAACCCCCATCTACGTCTGAGCAGATGGACTGGTTAAATGAGACAAAGTCCATAGTACATGAGGGCTTCATAAAGGTAACTGTTATTGTTGCAATAGCTTCAAAGGTAACTGACTATTCTTAAATTCTTGGGTTAAAAAAAAAACTCGTTTAGGTTATACCCAGTAAATTTCACATTTTTTCCCTCCAAAGAGCATTTAACTTTGTCACAAAAACACCACACAATTAACACCATTTGCTGTTTTAGACACACATTGCATACCCAATGGCAAGATGGTGTTGCATTTTAATCCAGCACTGTATAAAAAGCATGAACAGTGCCTCTTGCCCAGCATAAAACAAGAATTTCAGTCCTTTCAAAGGCTCTATATTTACAAACGTTTAGTTAAAGGAACAAACATTTAAAAGCTGTTATTGTACCAAAAATAAAGTATTTGAAATTCCTACAGTAAATAAACTTTATAGTAAATGTAGAAACATAAGAATCACTTCTTTTCTTTAAACTTCTCTTAGACCATGTACTTCAGAGTCTCAAGACACAGGCGCTTTTCTGGTATGCGGCTGCAATGATCTCCCAAAAAAGTAAAACCATTTCAGGGATAAGAAAAACCTCTTTTCATTCTCACAAGCTATACGAACTGGGACAAATTCTACTCCGGTTTTTAGATAATTCCTGTTAATGGGGTCAAGGCTTATTTTCTTTCTTTGTTCTAATATATTTTTATTGATTTCAGAGAGGAAAGGGGAGGGAAAGAGAGAAAGAAACATCAATGATGAGAGAGAGAATCACTGATAGGCTGCCTCCTGCACGACCCCTACTGGACATTGGGCCCACAACCCAGGCATGTGCCCTTGACCGGAATTGAACCCAGGACCCTTCTGTCTGAAGGCCGACGCTCTATCCACTGAACCAAACAAGCCAGGGCCATATCTTCTTTCTTTCTGTCCCCCTCCCCTTACCGACACCAAGTCATAATTTAACTTACACATTTTGAGAGACAGGAGTCACTGCAAGCCTACGGATGAATCAGCTTCATTTCCGTCTCCACTTAGAAACCACAGAGAGAGGGGGCATGTTTCTGTCATTTACATAAGGAGTAAAATAAAGCTGAGGAAACAGGCATTTCTGCCCTTGGAGACACGAATGGCACAAAACAGTATCTTTGTGATTACCAAAGTCAAAGACAGAGCAACAAAAGGCTCAGCTATCAAAATTCTCATCTCTCCATCAATTGTAAAAAGCTAAATGTAAGAAATAATCAGAACCACTGATGCTACGGCTTAAACGTAGCAGATACCACAACACTCTGGCCATGAGCTGGATTGAGAAGTCTTACACACATGTGCCTGTAGAATGGTGGCCCTGCAGGCATGCCCCAGAACAGTGAGTTCCATCCAGCACCCTCGCTGGTATCACCTATCTGAAAGTGATTCTCTGAAACACACACGGACTACCTATTTTTCAAGGTTCCCTAAAAGTTGCTCCTGTTTGAAGACAAAGTACCAGAGAAAATAAAACAGGGTGTACATTCCCTCATGCACATTCTGGCAGAAAAGCCATCACTTTTATAAATTAGAATGTGATGTAATCTTAGTGTGTATTCTTAGTGTATTTCATTCTTAGAAAGATGAAAGAATCATCTCTTAGGAGACCAACTGATGTATTTTACAATTATAATTGAAGCTCTTATCTATCAAACTGTTATTAAAACTCTGACCTTAATTTTATATTATGTGTCTTTTACTACATTTTTTTTTAATTTAGAGAAATAAAAAAAATGCGATTGTTAAAATATTGTATCTAACGGAACGGTCAGAAGATAGAATTAATACAATTTCAACTTGATACAATGAAGTTTGACACAGAAAGCTGAATGCAAAAGAGCAAAGATGGTTTAAAAGACAAAACCTTAAATTACAGAATCCTTCACAATCTGGCTGGAAAGTTTCCTCTCTTGGTAATAACCTGCATATATTCAATTTCTCTGATAATACAGGTCTGCATGTGACTATTTCACAGTTTGGCAGCCTCAGTCCTGAACACTTCATAGACTCGACCATTCTGTTTAGGAGGGTTGTTATGTGCAGCGAGGGTGGGTGTTCACCCTGCCAGCGGCATGCCGTCCTCATCTCCAAATTAGGACAACCAAAAATGTCTCCGGACATTGCCAAATGTCCCCTAGGAAGGGAGAATGTCAAATCACACCCAGCTGAGAGCTGCTCTATACCCATGTAAACATTGTTCCCACCACCTAAATAATTTCTCCCATCTCTGCAGAAAACTCCTACTCTCTCTTCAAGGTCCATCTTACATGCTATCTCCAGTGCGAACTTCAAGTCAAAGTTAGCAATCCGTTCCTCTCATACCACCTGCCTTCTTGTTTTTCTATTCGATTACATAAGAATATATATATGTTCTGTTTTCCTGTCTGGATAACAAGAACCTCCATCTTATTTATTCACTATAGTTTATTTATTTCAGGTGTTCAGTAAAGGTTTATTAATAAATGATTATGAGCCTTCTTTTATAAAGCATCCCTGAGATAACCCTTCCACTGTCAAGGGAAAATTTGGTTCACTGAATGAGGTCTTACACTAAGCAATAAATAATTCTCCAGCTTTTTCGTTTCATTTTGTTTTGTCTTTGCCCCTGGGAAATGGAAATTAAAAGATATACTCAATTTTAGTAAACCAAGGTCCTAGAAATATCTACTTCTCTGATATTTTTATTTGATCTTTGTGTAGATTTATCTTTGCATCACCTGTTAGGCAGCATGTTTTGCCATCAGAAGTTTTGTCAAATTTGTTTTTGGAATGTGAACAGTAAAACTTAGAAACAAAGAAATATAAACCAAGCAGGTAAATCTTAGAAACCAAACTGAGGAAAAACTTAGAAACATAGAAATGCAAACCAAAAATTCATACCATGAAGATCATTATTTCAGGAATAAAAATGAGCCTAGCTGGTGTGGTTCAGTGGTTGAGTGTCAGCCTATGAACCAGGAGGTCACAGTTTGATTCCTGATCAGGGCACATGGCTGTGTTGTGAGCTCGATCCCCAGTAGGGACGTGCGGGAGGCAGCCAACCAATGATTTTCTCTCATCATTGATGTCTCTCTCTCTCTCTCTCTCTCTCTCTCTCTCTCTCTCTCTCTCTCTCTCTCTCTCCCCCCCTCTCTCCCTCCCTCTCTGAAATAAATAAAATTGTATGTTTAAAAAGCATAAAAATGAAAAAGAATATAATAATGTTCACTAACACAAAAGAGTAATTTCCAACTTGATTTTATGTTAAGTCAGTATCTCTCTAGCTTTTTCAAGTGATGTCAAAATTTTCAAGGAAAAATCTGGTTTAATTTTTGTATATATGCATTATGCATCTAATTCTAGATGATATGTATAGGAGCCAAGACTTTTCTGGGAGAAAGCTGAATGAACCAGAAGCCTGGAAATATCAAACAACAAGACCAAATACAAAAACGAGAGTGTTACTCTCCAAAAAAACCTGAAAATCATTACAAGAAGAGTCCTCTAAAATATTCAGAGCCTCGGAGCTTGGTTCCCACATCAGCAGCTCTTGTAACCTGAATTACCCACATCATTTCTTCAATCTTACTGTTGGTCTCTGTTGCCATAACTTAAAAAAGAAAAACTCAGCAATATAAACTTTAAAAAATTAGTCCCAAATTTCTATGAACATGGATGGACTATGAGAACGTTATGCTAAGTGAAATAAATCAGTCAGAAAAAGCTAAGACCATATGATTTCACTCATATGTGGGATATAAAACTGAAACTCATGATCACAAACAACAGTGTGGTGGTTGCCAGAGGGAAGCGGGTGGAGGGAGATGGGGTCCTAATATAAGGTAACAGGAGAAGATTTGACTTTGGGTGGTGGGCACATGGTGCAGTATACAGATCTTGTAACACAGAAACTCACACCTGAAACCTATATGTTCATGTTGACCAATGTCACCCCAATCAACTTAATAAATAAAATTTTAAAAAATTAATAATTTTAATCCACAGTTTTCTTACAAATAACTCAGGGTAAAAGATGTTTGATTTAGTGCCTGTGGTCAATTCATAAGGCAAAGCAATGAATTCATCAAGAAAGTAACATGCACCTATACTGGACGGGAGAAACATCATAGAATAAATATGCAAATCCAATTTTCTCATGGCTGACAAATTCCTATTATCACACTGCTAACGTGTTTATTTGCCCCTCAATGGCTGGATTTTTGTCATGAATACACACTGAGCTCCGCAGTTATTAGCTGTGATGGCTAGGTGACAGGGAGGACACGAAAGTAGAATTTGTACTTGACAGATCATTGACACACAGTCCCATTTCTCTTTTCTCCTTCTCTTCACTTAACAGGAATCATGCAGTAGGAAATAAACTGGAGCCATTAGCGATTATTCAGGTTTAATAGCACACATCCTTTTAGCTGGCGGTTAGAACAATACACAGTGTGGCAGAGTTAAACAGAGGCATCAATTATACTCTCAGACCTGTTAATATTTCTGACAATATTTAAATAGCACATCCCTTCAGGGCATGGCTTTCTTTGCCCTCTCAGTTACACACCTGTCAAGTGTTTAATTTGCCAAAGGGAAACAGTTTGATATCTAAGGGCAGTCTTAATACTGAAGAGCGAATTAGAAAAATTAAACATTATTGAATAGAAGTAATGAGGAGGATCTGAGGGGAAGAAATACTAGGCTTAATTCAACATGGCATGTCAGCATCTGTCGGTAAAGCAACAATATGATCATGTTCTCCAATATGCTGCATTTACCTTAAGCTTTTGAATTATTCACTTCCTTTGATTTTTGAAAAGACAGGAGAATTATGGTGAAGAAAAATCAGAGGGGTCCAATATACCAATACTAAAAAAGATGGTGATACTCACTTGCACCTATTGTGCATATAAAAAGATACACCTGAAAAGATAATTTAGGACCAGCCTAAACAAAAGCTAGCCATTGATCAGATCTGTGTAGCTACTGATTTCAAAGCACAAAAAACTTCATTCCTTTGATGCACTAATAAAACTACCAATATTAACAAATTACTAGTTGGAAAACTATATGGAAAATTTAAATCTAACATAAAGTTTAGAATATTTTTGTTTCAACTTTAAAACAAAAAATAATACAAATTTTTGAAATGTTACTCTAGTCATACAAGAAAAAAAAATCTGGTTCAATAAACAAATGAAGTTGAATTAGTAAAGAATGGAGACTAAAGTGACAATTCAAAACAACTGAGAACTTATCAGCGGTTTTAACAGAAGTTAAACTTTTATCAGCTAAGCACCTGCCTTTGGGGGAGAGTGGATGATGTGAGACAGGTTGCAGAGTTAAAAAAGGGTTATAAAAGGACGAGTTCTAGTTCTAGTCACACAATGTCTCTAAGCTGTTGTGATAAACAGGGTGTCGGCCACATGGTCCTCCTTGGCCCCTTACAGTACTTGGACAGGTGAACAAAGAGCCAAAAGTCCAAAGGCACATAAGACATGCCTATAGAATTCACCAACCTCACAGCTTACTTAGCTCTGAAATGTATCAGCATCTAGTATTGTGCACCATACATTCCCAAGGAGGATGCAGCTGAATCATGTGGGGCCCATATCCTACTTCTACCTGGAAATGGTAAAACAAGCTCCACAACAAATAGACCTCTTTTTCCCTCCCTTCCATAGACCTGGTAAGTACAAACACTATTCCGCTTACATGAGATGACTAGAAGGGGTATTTTGACAGTTATCTCATTGGGCTTGTAGTATTTCCTGACATACTTACTAGTACTTTTTGTTTCAACTTTTCCTCTCATTCTAATCATACCTTCGTACTACAATAAAGGGAGAAGACATCTGCTCAACTTCACACACTCTGAATAATAACCAGGTAGTTTTCCACATCATAATCACACCTACATTCAGGATATTGGTTCTCCAAAACCTCACCCATCCATTCTGAAAACGAGTACCTAAAACCAATCTTTTCAATAACTTGCAAAGGGGACAAATATGACTGAGTATAACAAAAACATACCTTCTTCTTAATTCATGATAATGACTTTAAAAATCACTACATAGAAACTCACTAGAGAAAAACATTTTTAAAGATTCTTCCTGATTTAATGTTTGGGCTACCAAAATATAAAGATTAAGAACTTTCATGACATTAAACAAATTCCTTCTCTACAGCTACTATTGGTTCTTTTTGCATTTGGCACATTCTTTTTAGTTTTTTTTGTGTGTGGTTTTTTTTTTTCATTGGAGCTGAACTTTCACTGAATTATAAAACTAGTCTTCAAGTTTCATTTTTCACCTTTTAAGGCAGAATGATTGCTAGCAAGTCATCCATTACCATTAAAGTAATGTGAAAAATATTAGAATGGGAGTTAGCTTGGAATGGAGGCATTGACTGACTTCAAGCCTTGTGAGGATAATAACAATTTTAAAAATATATTCTTTAAACCCTGAGAAATGGCAATTAAAATAAGTAAATTCAAAGAACAGCTGACTTCAATTTTCATTCTGTCATTGTGATATGTTTCGGTTTTAATATAAATGCTAGGACTTTTTAATGCTCATAATTTTTACAGAAAAAAATACTGTGTTGTTACATTTAGAAGTTCCAGTGTTTGTCACCATCTGATGCTGTCACGAAAGGAATTGCTACTTACACTTCTTTAAGAAGTGAGAACTGCAATTCCTCTAACTGATGACAATGTAATTATTCCTTTTACTGTCAAAATAGAGGTGATTTCCCTTCCTCACACACGATTACACATGCAAATCCAGGCTTATCTGAAATCTTGTGAGTGTACTGAATGTCTGAATCTGAAAGAGCAAGACCACAGGAACAATGAGCTGTGGTGATGATGGAAACCAAGTCTACAGCCATCCACCCTAAACATATTCTATTACCCCCTCCTCCTGTAGGGGCTCATTCTTTAGCATTCACACAGCTTTCAACACAATGTCATATCATCTACAGTATACAGCAACAGCCTTTACAAAAATAACTAGGGGGGGGAAGCCACAGTGAATCTGAGAGTCTCATTTGGAGGTTTAAATGACTTCATTAACTATTCATTAACACATACAAAAATCAGCTTTCCAGAACCACACAAGCCTTTCCCAAGATCTGTGCCATCCCGTGGACGCCAGCTTTGGGTGAAGGATGTCCTACCTGGTCTTTCAGCTGCTGTACAGAGGTCTGGAGGTTCAGAATCTGACTGAAGAGTGGGCTTTGCAAGACCGACTTCAGAAGGTTCAGCTTGTCTTCGTTTGCCACATCCCCACGCTCTCGCAACTTGGCTTGCAAGCGCTCTGCTGCCTGCAGGGCCCGGTTTTTGTCTACACCAAAGAGCAGCACCCGTCAATAACAGGATCTAAACACACGCGCACATCACCCATGCTCATAGACATCCTAAAACTGTTCCTTTTGAGACCATAAAACTGACTCAGAAAAAAAAAAAAAGAGGGACTGAAATGTGTCACTATAAACATGTCCCTCAAACTTTGAGGTCTCTCCTAAGAGTCTGTTGGGAAGCAGGAGTTAGAGTATAGGCTACACGCAGCTAATTGTGAAGTACAGAAACTAATTCGGATAAAGTATATTTGAGTTCTAAAGCCAGCTATTTGAACTTTTTAATAAAAACTACTGAAGACTAAATGCTCTGGGATCTTGCAAATGCTGACATTTTCACCTTTTAAAAATTTCATTTACACATAAGAAAAAACAGAAATATAACTAACTCACAAATAAGTGAATGTGGATAATGTTATAACATCCAAAATACGACAATTTCATATCTTAAGAGCAAAGCATTCTATACTTGAGAATTTACTTGAAAATATATCACAATAATGCATATCTCTTCAAAAGCACCACTTTTTAATACTTCAACTGTTTTTCCAAAAATTTAAATAGCAAATTTACATATGCATTATTGCATTATTATATATCCATTATCACCAGAAACACTTTTTATGTATAATATTAAAGGTGGAATTATACAGAAATTGGAAATTAAAACACGAATTAATGTTGACTGTGAGTTTACAAACATATATAAATTTAAACAAACAGTATTTACTCATATGCAGAATTTTAAAAGCAAATAATGATAAAGAGACACATGAGAACTTTATTCTGGGTCATATTTCCTATGGTATCTCTGAATAAAAATCTAGTACTAATTCCCCTGTCACTTCTTGGAAGGTGTGCAATTTAGTAACAACTTGCAGAATAAAAATTAGAAAGAAATAATTTAATTTTAAATGTCCCCATTGCTCTCCACTTTCTTGTGAGGAGGTTTCCTATGTGGAGAGCAGTCTTTACCATGTGGGACTTTAGTATCAAATGGGTGCATTTTCTTTTTTTATGATAAGGGGTGTGTATCGTGCACTGTGCTCCATGCATTTTCATTACTGGCACGGCACTAGGAACAGAAGTCACTGTAATGATTCCCATGATCAGAAAAACAGTTCCTTCTTTTTCTACCCCTCAACACACACAGCTGTCAGGACACCAGCAGCACTCATCAAGGTGCCAGCCAGAAATCCGGATACCTTTCCACACTCACACCTGAGGGGTTCCCTGCAGTAGGTGCGGACTGTGGTGTCAGAGGAGGGACAACAGCAACTGGGTGTACCATACCTGACACACCCCAAAACTAGTTCCACAAACCAGCTGCTCTACAGCTAAACAACAGTATAAAAAAATTAACCCATGATCTGGGGAAATCTGAATATTTCAACTTAAATGATCTCATGTAGAAACTAAACTGCCTTCTATCATCACTGAAGCTTGTCAGCCTACGTTTTTGTTACTTATCTTTAGCAACTTAAAAGCAAGCACTCAGTAGTATTTTACCTGCTATAAAGTAAAAATATGGCATTGGAAATTATCTTTTTCAGTATTAAAAATACTGTTAAACTTTCTGGTGCTATTCAGAAATAAACACGAGGCAACATTAGGTTCATACATGAGAAGTGGGTTTACATTAAGCATAAAACCCATAATTAGTAAAACATCTCATGTGCTTTTAACTTTTGCTTATAAATGTTTTGTAACACTTCAGATGAAATTTTCCAAATGTGTTCAGAAACACATTACCTACTATCATGCTAGAAGATAAAGACTTTTAAAAACTAAGTTACAAAAGATAGAATTCTGTTATATAGAATATACTGTTTTTCAAAGATCCTAGTGGAATGAGTTTCAATTTTTATAAAAATAGAAAGGAATAGATCTTACCTATCGTTTCTAACATTTTATTTTCGAAGCTCAGTGTTCTCTATACAGCAACCAAAACAGAACTCTAGGGAAAAAAGAAATAGAATGAAATGGTTATTTTTATCAGCAAAAAGACCGAACGACCGGACAACTGAACAACCAAACAACCGGTCGCTATGCCGTTCACTGAACACCAGGGGGCGAGCGTGGAACATGGCGGGCATTGGCAGCAGGCAGCAGAGCATGGAACATGGCGGGCGTTGGCTGCGGTGGGATGGTGGAGCAGGTGAGCAGGGGCGCCAGACCACGATAGGGTGCTGGTCACTGTCATTGGGGGTGAACCTCTGGTGGTTACTGAAAATTCTTTGCTCCCTCCTGTGTGCCACAGTCCCACCCGGCGCTTGCACCTGCTGCCGGCGCCGGCCCCGCTCGCACCCACTGCCGGCGCTGAACCCGCCACTTGCACCTACTGCCAGTGCCCGGTGCCAGTCCCGATCACTCAGCGCTGTCTGTGGGTCCGAGTGGTGGCTGCCAGCCCCTATCACCACTGCGGGCTTCTCCCCTTCTCCCTGCTCCTGAAGGGCCATCAGGGCAGCAGCAACCACTCACACCTGCTGACGGTGCTGGCCCCGCTCGCACCCACTGCTGGTGCTGCCCCAATCGCTCTGTGCTGTAAGCAGGTGCAAGCAGGCTGGTGCTGTCAGCATGTAGGAGCGGCAGTGTGGGAGCAGGGCTGCCAGCAGAGATGGGACTGGGGGATGTGGCAGGATGGGCTGAGACCCACCCCTGTGCCCACTGCAGCCTAGAGGCCCAAAGTTCCTCTCAAGGTGCACGAATTCGTGCAATGGGCCCCAAGTATATTATAAAAAGCACTTGATGCTATTATAATTCCTTTGACCATTAAAATCTTGTTGACTTAAAATACAGTTTCCTAATAGGCCAAAAAAGTGATCATTTTAGGACTAATTCAAAATTATCTTTTATTTGCAGGTAATACTTGCAAAATAAGGCAAAATGTATGAAATATCTTTTAAAGAAGATGACAGACATATCCAAATCTTTCTTTAAGAGCTCTTCAACACAGCGCACAAAAATCTTGGATTCCTTTAAAAATCCTTACCTACAGAGTAAGCTTACTAGACTCTGCATGAGAAATTCTGTGGGCAAAAAAATGACAACATAAAAAGTAGAGGTGACCCTGACCTTGAATACTCAGTCTTAACTGGGGAGACAAGTCCATATATCCCAAGTAGAAATGAACTGTGACACTCAAGCAGAATGTGAGTCACTGGAATATAATACATGAAAGCAGAGATGAAAAACTGAGTACAAGAGTGTTAAATAAAAGAAGATTCTTCAAAGGTTTTCAAAATACCCTCCTGACTATAATATTCTCTTCCTTCCCATCAAAAAAAATAAAAAAAACTTCTCAACTCTTTCAATTAACACAGATCTCATCTTTCGTTGACAATGCTTATCTAGAAAGTTTAAAGTATGAATTCAGATCTCCACTGACAATGCAGTAAAGAGAAGAAATGAGATGTGGATACAATAACGAAGTAGTCAACACTAATGCTAAAGTAGAAGTAATAATAGCAGCAAACACAGCACCAACCACAAGCTGGGCCCTGTTCAAAGCATATTACACAATTAAGTCCTTTAGCCCTCACCTCATCCACTCACTTGAGAAAACTGAAGCAGAGGAAGGTTAACTAACTTGCCCAAGGACATACCACTAGAAGTGATGGAGCCAGGATTTCAGCCCAGGCAATTTGGCCCCAGAGTTAATTAACAATTTAACTTCTCTAATATCTTGCCTCTTGATAGGAAGAAAATTCACCTTACCATTCTTTTTCCTCTTTCCTAGCTAAATTTGAATTTCAGATACATTTAAAAAATTGCAGTATAAGTATATCCCATGCAATACTTGGGACATATTTATACTAAACACTAAGTTGTTGATTATCTAAAATTCAAATTTAGCACTAGCTGGTTTGGCTCAGTGGATAGAGCATTGGCCTGCAGACTGAAGGGTCCCAGATTCAATTCCAATCAAGGGCACATGCCTGGGCTGCATGCAGGAGGCAGCTGATCAATGATTCTCTCTCATCATTGATGTTTCTAACTCTCTCTCTCTCCCCTTCTCCCTTTCTCTCTGAAATCAATTCTATATATATATAAAGCCAGCGACCGGAACGCTGAAACAACTGAAACAACTGGTCACTATGATGCCCACTGAGGCCAGTGAACCCGCCCGATTGGGGGGCAGGGCTGGCCGTCCCACAGACTCTCCCCACGGCCGGCTCCACCCCCAATTGGCCCCATACCCCAATCAGGGGTGGGGCCCGCCGGCCAATAGTCCATGGCCCCTTCCCCGAGCTGGCCCAGCCCGGATCAGGCCCTGATCAGGGCAGGCAGCCAGCCAACCTCCTGCCATCTCCTCCTCCCAACAGGCCTGGCCCCGATCCACCCCGATTGGGGCCAGCCCGCCGGACCCCACCCGTGCACGAATTCGTGCACTGGGCCTCTAGTAAAATATATTTAAAAATATATGTGGAATATAATGATCAATATAATTTGATGAACAAGAATAGATCCAGTGACAAATGGTGGGGGGAAGGGTGTTAGAGAGCAACCAAAGGACTTGTATGCATGCATATTAGCATAACCAATGGACACAGGCACTGGGCCAGTGGGGGCTTGCCCAGAGTGGGAATGGCAGGGGGGGGGTGGTGTCAATTGGGGAAAAAGAAGACATATGTAAAACTTTAGACAATAAAAAAAAACAAAGGTGTACAAAAACAAACAACTCAGATTTAAATAAATAAAAATAAATAAAATGCAAATTTAACTGGGCATCCATTATTTTACCCAGAAACCCTACTTATCTATATATTACCTTAGAATAAACCTCAAATTTTCAAAATCATTTTTAAGGCTTTTATGATTCCTGCAAAACTTTAACATAATGACAGAGCTGCCAAATCCTTTAGAAATCTCTGGAGACTTTAGCTGTGAGACCACAGGATTCTCCAACAATGGGCCAGTTACACCAGTTTCAGCAGAGGATGAAAATCCAATAGAATATTTGGTTTTACTGATAAACAGAAACTTAATAACTGACTAATCATTTTACTTTTCAAAAAGTTGTACTGGTTATGTGTACGCAAAGCTTTTATGTAGTAGACAATCAGTGTTTGAGACATAAATCAAACCATTCTGCCCAATGCAGATTATATGGCAACTAACAAGTGAAAATGTTTTAGGCTAAAAATAACTCTACTAAGAGAAACTGTCCCAAATGCACACAATTTTCTAATTTTCTTAAACAATTCTGACTGTAAAAGAAATACAACATTCAAAGCTTGCTGCAATGGTTGCGGCTTGTCAAAGTTGCTCAGCATCTGTTACTGCATTTAAATTCAGCATTTGTCCCATTCATAGCTGCACGGGCACCACCTGAAGTTAGCAGGCAAAGGCAAGGCTGTAGTCATTTGCAGGCAGTTTGTCATGAAGTCAATTGGCCATGACAACAAAACTTAACACTTTCAGTCAAAATTCATATTCTAGTATAATGCTACTGATGAACTATTGCTCCAAAAGCATAGAAATGACCCACTACCCACCAGCATCACGCAGTCATCCAACAGAAAACACTCAGCCATTTAGCATCTGTTCTGAACTTCTCCCTCGTTCTTTTTTTTAAAAATTTTGTTTTATTGCTTAAAGTATTACAAAGAGTATTACATATGTCTCCTTTTTTTTGCCCCCCTTGACCTCCCCCCGGCCTCCCCTACATCCCAGTGTCTTGGTTATGCTTATATGCATGCATACAAGTCCTTCGTTCTCCCTCGTTCTTATAGGCTTGATTGAATAAACATTCATGAACAATATTTTTATTTTCAAGTTAACACTTATGAATTTTTTGAATTCCTTCAATAACAGAATTTATTAACTCATTTTACACCACCCCCTGCCCCCCGCTCCCACACACACATGCACATCAAAGACAAGCAAGTATCAAGGAACCTTGCCTTTACAACACACTTTAAATACTGTTTAACAGCCTTGCCCTCCTTTATAAAATGGAAAGATAAATCAGACCTGCCCAAAGTGAAAATGCGGAAGGGGATGGAGGGGTCACAGGATTAAAAAAGACCTCAAATTCTGTTATTCCTATTCAACAATACACGGGCTACCTGCATGAATGACATGTTGTTAGGTGGAAGAATTAGAGAATTGAGGACACAGTCTGGGAACTCATAGGCCAAGTGACTAAAGGAAAAACTAGTAAACAGACACAAGAAAACAAGGACACCAAACCCAGAAAGAAACAGCTTCTGAGACCCCTGCACAGGGTCCTGAAGAACAGGTAGGACTAGGGACAGAAGGAATAATGAAAGCACTTCCCTCCTATAGACCAGGGTGCACAGTACCTTCTGAGAACTGCAAGGAGTTTCATACACCGGTCTGGGGCTGAAGGAAAAGGAAGGACAGAGGCAGAGGTGATGAGGCTGGAGAGGTGGGTACAGACTAAATGACTGAGGGCCCTGCATATCATTCTTAACCAGCTTAAATGTTTAATTTTGAAGTTTATTTTGGAACAGTGAGTTGTTTTGTTTCAGAAAGGCCACCCTGAAAATGGTGTGGAAGACTTGTAAGAAGCAAGAGAAACTGACAAAAAATGTCAGGGAAGAGATAATTTTTTAAAATGGAGATGAAAGTGAAAATTAAATAAACATGGGAGACAACTTTAAGAATTAATTAAGAGCTACAAGTAACAGGACCTGGCGATGTGGATGTAATGAGGATGAGTCCAGCATGAATTCCAGCTCTTCTGCTTAAGTTGCTGATTGGATGGTAATATCAATCGCCTAGATAAAGAATATATAAAGACTAGTAGGTCAATGGCATGACTGTTTTAGAAATAAAATCTGTCCTTATCAAGAGTTTCAAAGGCTGAATTATAGTACCTTATAATGCTGCTATGAATTGAATTGTATGCCCCCAAAACTCACATGTTGAAGCTCTAACCTTCCATGTGATTGTATTTGGAGATAAGACTTCTAAGACCTTATAAGGAAAGAAAGAGATATCATTCTACCCTCCCTTCCTCCTTCCTCCCCTGTCTCTCCACATGCAAACACCAAAGATAGGCCAAGTGAGGACCCAGTGACCATCCACAAGCCAGACAGTTCTCCCAGAAAGCAAACCCTGCCAGATCTGATGGCAGACTTTCCAACCTCCAGAACCATGAGGAAATAAATGTCTGTTATTTAAGCCACACAGTCTATGGTATTTGCTTTGGCACCTCAAATTGAACAGGTAAGGGCAAAAGTAGGCTTACAGCTGTGAATATGCAATGCACAAAGTTTATTCTTGTATTATTAGTTACTGTATTACTTCCCATGAACAACTATAAACCTGCTTTTGCCCCTACCCTGTAGATTTCAACGTTCCCACAGCCCCTGCTCCAAGAAATACACTATTACACACTATGCTATGCCCCTCTCCTCCAACCCGAGCCAGTGGAACAAGGGTTAGGCTCCTTACCCAAAGGAAGACAATCTTAAGTGCTGATCTGAAAGGTAGAATGGGCTAGAGCCGTGGCTGGCAAACTGCAGCTCGCGAGCCACATGCGGCTCTTTGGCCCCTTGAGTGTGGCTCTTCCTAAGCCTTAGGAGTACCCTAATTAAGTTAATAACAATGTACCTACCTATATAGTTTAAGTTTAAAAAATTTGGCTCTCAAAAGAAATTTCAATCGTTGTACTGTTGATATTTGGCTCTGTTGACTAATAAGTTTGCTGACCACTGGGCTAGAGTCTCTTCTGGGAACTTAAGAAGAGAAACATTCAGAGACTAAACCAGTGGAGCCAGAGTTTAAAAGATTGAAGGAGGATGAGTAAAGGAGGAAGAGGCACATGCCAGCCTGAGTTATGAGAGAACAAAACAAGTCAGTTGATACGAGACAGAACACAGCTTGGGAGACCCAACACAGTCAACAGGATGGAAACAGACTGGTCCCTAAGATGCAGTCACTGGCACCCATTCTTACAATGAACTCCATTTGGCAACAGGTAATTAGTGTGAGGCTCTTCCTTCCTTGCAAACAACCTGCTTTGGTACAGCACCACACCATCACATCCCAAACAAAGCAATCCCCCCAAGCACTCCCGCTTAAGAAGTACCCTTCCTCCATGTGAACACTCTACTTCCAATCAAGACCTGAAGGAGCTACAAGCAAAGATAACTATGAGAGGACCACTGAGATAACGAAGCATCCTTAATTTCATCAGAAAAACAAGGCATGGGGTAGCCGCTATTATGGCAGATGAATAAAATACTACGAAGTGTTCCGTTTTGATCAGTGCCTGAGAAAAGCCATCAGGTTTCAACTAAACAAAGCATTCACCCACTATTGAAATAGCAAGGCTAGACCCAACTGATAAGGTTTCATTCTATAAGTGAAACCACAGTAACTGAGAACAACATTTTAAATAATGGTATTTTTAGCAAAAATATTCCAGACATGGGAGGCTAGAAGTAATAGTTTCACTGCAAGCTCCACTAGAAACAGAAGCCAAATATGTGTGTCAAAAATTTAAAAAACACGAAAAAACAGATATGGAATTTATAAACCAGGAGGGAAAAAGATGAAATAAAGACTCAGATAATCTACGAGAGGTGGGGAACAGAAAAAAAAAAGTAACAGTAAACACAAAAACAAGGCGGCTGAAATAAATCTAGATTTCTGTATTCATAATAAATACTAATGGGTCGGACTCACTCACTGGTTTGGCTCAGTGGATAGAGCATTGGCCTATGGACTGAAGGGTCCCTGGTTCGATTCCGGTTAAGGGCACATGCCTGAATTGCAGGCTCAGTCCCAGGTGGGGAGCATGCAGGAGGCAGCAGATCAACATCACTGATGTTTCTCTCTCTCTCCCTCTCCATTCCTCTCTGAAATCAATAAAAATTTATTTTTTTTAAAAAGACTCCATCTTTTAAAAAAATTGTTCAAAAATGAAACTGAGATTTCAAAATAACTATATTTTGATATCATTTAACTATATTTGTAAAATGTGTAAAATAATATATGCCACAGATAAATATGTACATATTAAAATCTACATTTGCCATTTTTCATAATAAAAATTAGGAAAATACTCTATTACAGAGATTTTTCAACTTTTTTTCATCTCATGGCACATATAAACTAATTACTAAAATTCTGCAGCACATCAAAAAATATTTCTTTTGCCAATATGACAAAAAAAAAAGGTATACTTTTGATTCACTGACACTGGACGGCTATTGCTGTGTTAGCTGTTATTATTTTTTTTAATTTCACAATTTAAGAGAAAAGACTTCAGTGCCCCTGACTAAAATAGTCAGGTACTGCATGTTTTAAAAATTCTTGTGGCACACCAGTGTGCCCCTTGTGACACATCAGTTGAAAATCGCTGCTCTAATATGAGAAAGCACCATATTAATCTACAGTATGCTGACATACATAAATCAAAATCATTACTTTGACCAATAATCCACGTACGCTAACCAAATTTTGGTAAAAATAATATTAGCTCATTCTTTTCCTAGGAATTTCCTACTAGGGACAACCAAACCTGTTGCAAGGAAAAATGTATATAACACAGAAGTTAAAAAATTTTATTATAGCCATAGTTACACAACAAATGTATGTATACTAACAAACATGTTCATTAAATTATTTCGGTTTTGAAAGTTACTTCCTTTCATTTTTGAGATTGTTGGCCTGAGGTGAAAGGTTCATTGTCTTTTCTAAAAGTATACATGTTCTTACCTTAATTGCAGATTCCTTAAAGCACAAATAGCTTTATAAAGACATTTTACCAGATTCACAGTCACTTCCAGGATAACTAATTATATTTTGGGATGCTTTTGAGTTAAGCTCCCTTATTTATTGCTCACACCCAACTATGAAGTCAATCTTAGAATTAGTCCCCCAAAACATGTAGCTCACTGGCAAGCTAAAGCTCACTGAGGAATGGTTAGATGACAAATTAGTTGTACTAGTATGTACTCTGCAATTAAAATATTGGCTGCTATTATTAATCAGCTGCCTATTTGAAAGACTGAACTTTCATTTTTTTAATATAGTACACAAATCTATTCTATGATCTATTTCTATTTATTTCCTTCCTCCTCCACCCTCATCTAGAATTAAAAAAAACAACAAAACAAGCAAAATGAATACACAGATACATGTTAGATAACTATAGATTCCAATATTTTCTCTCTGGACACACTTTTACATGTTTTCTATCTATAATGTTCGCTCTTAATACAGCCTTATAGGACAGGGGCCCTCAACTGTTAATTCACACTAAACATGATGACTCAGAGAAAAGATTTAGTTTAGGTGCCTCTGAGACGGAAGATTTAGACTCCTGTGCTCTCTCGCTCCCGAGTTAAACTCAGGGGAATTTAGGTTTCTTGGGCCGTTTGCCCCTGTTGTTACCACATTTTCAGTGCTAAACACCAAGACTCGACAGGCCCACGTGCTTCTTAGGCAGAATCATGCAGAGGATTCCTTCAGGGGCTGTCCTTGCAGGCAAACAACGGCAAGGGCAGGCCACTGGGGGCTCACAGCACTCACTCCAGCCACCTTCTACTCTTGGGGAAACAAAAACTGCGCACAGGGATTAACTCCCTGCCCCAGAATTCCAGGTGCCCTTCCTCCGCCGCCAACAAATTCTCCGGAGAAATTACTGTGGGTCCCTGCCGCCTGCCCTTTTGCCGCCTGGAAGGGGGCAGTTCTCCAGTGGGCCCAGGGAGGCTCTGCCCACGGTGCTTAGGAAAAGCAGGGACACTCACCGTGTCCCCATGAGACCCACAGGCTGGCAGCTGCCCTGTGCTAGCACTTGTCGTTGCTGAAGGGGGTAACCGTACAGAAGACTTCTGTCGTTCCTCAGGCCCCCTCCCAACTTATTTCCTCACCCAGCTGCCTTACGTTCATGCCCTTCACCAAAGATCACTTCCACTGAGTTGGTGAGGTCTTCATGTTGATGGTGCGGCAGGACAATACGTGGATTTGTCAGTTGCGACTTGAATGATTCCTCAGGGTCAAGTCCTAAAACAGCGATTTTCAATCTTTTTTTTTTTTTTTAATCTCATGGCACACATAAATTACTAAAATTCTACAGCACTAAAATAAAATATTTTAAATTTTTTGCTGATCTGACAAAAAAATTTAGGTATAATTTTGATTCATTCACACCAAACAGCTATTGTTGTGTTGGCTACTGTCTTTTGTTTTTTAATTTGACAATCTAAGGGAAAAGAGGTCAGTGCCATGACTAAATAGTTAGTATTGAATGTTTTCAAAATTCTTGCATCACACCGGATGAAAATCACTCTCCTAAGGTACAGTGAACAGGAACCACTTTCCTAATACAGACAAACCTATGGAATTGGGAGGTGGGAAGGTAGAACAAAATATTATAACCTTCAACTTATTTCCCCACCCAACTACCTCACTCACGTTCATGCCCTTCACCAAAGATCAGTTCCTAGGGCTTTCCCCCATAACTTTTAAAGTAACTCTACTACCCACCCACCCCCACCCCCATTTCCCTATTATTGCTGCAAACTGTTTCTCCCATTCTGGAATCTTTTCTACAAAAATTATGAAGAGTACCGTCTGTCATATCGCCTACTTAGTATCACCGAGCTGTAAGAACTACACATAATTAGATATTTTTATCCTTCCCCATCAATCAATGCCTCCTAAATTCAGTTTGTGCCTTTCATAATTTCCCTTTGCTGAATGTGGACAGGAATAAAGATCAAGTTTCAAACCTTACTTCAAAAAAGACAGGCTCAAATTTCTAACGGGAAATCCTCTGGGAAGAAAACAGCATATTGGAGCGACATCTACCTTGGCTGCTTCCCTTTCCTGTGCAATGCCTGTGGGGACCAGTGGTCTGTACCCCCAGGAGGTTTCGTGTTAGCTCTTTGCTCTGAGAAGCACCACACGTGTACTGAGAAGGGCTCATGAATGACCTCTCTCTCTCTCTCTCTCTCTCTCTCTCTCTCTCTCTCTCTGACCGCACTCTGCAATACTTTTCATGGAGCAATTTAGAACTCTTAAATTCATCCAGAAGAAGTCATTTCAAATTGATCTGAAATTATTAATGCTTAATTAAGTATTAATGCTTAATAAATTGTTAATGCTTAATAATTTCACTTATCTGAAGACAAAAGAAAATTTTGTGAGCTTTTACTCATTCTAAAGCATAACTTGCTAACACGACATTTCACAGATGTGGAAATACAAGGTCAAAGAGATGACTTTCTCAAGGTCACATAATCTGGGCATTTTATTAAGCAACCATATTTCTACAGCCATTATTATGTGGGGGTACTGAAAGTCTATGTAATAAAACATCAACAAGTACCTGAAAGTTTCAGCCAAAAATAATCTAATTCAGCTCCAAGAAAATTTGCAGGCAGAGAAGAAATTACAGGCTTAAAAGCCTTACTCAATCACATTGGGTGTGTATCCTGAGTAGATTCCCTAAGTAACAAACTGTTTAAATTGCCATGCCATTTTGCTGATTAAAAACAAAAAATAAGAACCAACAACAATTTTATTACTCAGTTACAAATTTATCACCAAATACTCCCTTTAAGAGGTAACAGTTTTCAAATATATATTCACCCTTGGATGTCTAAAATGTAGGCTTGGTTGGAACACTCAAATGAAAGCAGTCATTTATTTGACACTTTTAGAAACTGCTATTCAGTAACAACTGATAACACTGCATTTAAGAACTGATTGCTATTGCATCTACTGTAATATTGACTTCTCCAAAGTATAAAATAGTTCTGTAAGTGAGATTTTTAGGCAAGCAGCCACCATTAATTTTATTGTTTGAAAAGCTTTCATATCTCCTTAAACAGAGCATGTGGTTTGCACACATGCATTTCCCTGAAACCTAACAACAACTTTGTATTAGATACACCCAATTTCAAGTAAGAATATTGAGGCTCAGAGAGATAAAGTGTTTACCCTTACATCCATGAAGTTTTTTAACAGAGCAAACATTTAAAGCCAACCCAAGTCTGACTGACATCAAGGCAAGTCCCTTCCACCAAATCATAGCTCTAGACTCTAATAAGAATATTAAAGAAAAGCAAGCCCTGGCTGGTTTGCTAAGTGGTTAGAGCATCAGCCAATGGGACGAAGCATCAAGGGTTCAATTCCCAGTCAAGATCAAGCATGTGTTGTGCAGAAGGCAACCAATTGGTGTATCTCTCGCACATCGATGTTTCTCTTTATTTCTTTTTCTCTTTCCCTCCCTCTCTCTTACTCAGTCTATCTCCTCCCCCCCTTCCGCTCTCTCTAGAAATCAATGGAAAAAAATATCTTTATGTGAGGATTAGTAAAAAAAAAGCAGAAGAGCAAAAAGGTATTTCCCTTCAGATTGATTAGTCCCAGACAGCTATGCTTTCACAGTTCCCAGCCTGCTTTATAAAATGCTCTTTAAAAAGCACACCATCAGATTTTGGTCAGCACCAAACCCTACTGGAGCAAATTCCACTTAATGGGGTCAGCCTCATATAGTTTTCAATTTTTAAAACATTTATGACAAGAAAAATAAAGGTTTATTATAGTACATAGTCAATTATAAAGTAATTCAGAATCAAGTAAAGAACTAAGTGCTTCCAGGGAGGAGAGCCCTGACAGGCTGCTCACCATTCCAGTCCTGTGTGTGCACCTATGTTTCTGTGCCCATGTGTGCATGTGTGGGTGCCTGTGCATGGGCACATGTGTATGTGTGCATGGGGAGGGGAGGATTTCCAGGCATGCACCCTTCTGCAACCTCATTTCCCTAGATGTGGACACCGCCGGTTAGTGCTCTCCCTCCTTGGCATTTTCTGTGACCCCCATATCAGAATTTCCAAAGCCCCTGCTGTGGAACATGAGCCACTTCCAACTTTTCACTCCCACCTTTGTCCTGAAGGGAACATCTGCATCCATAAATCTTTATTTAGGACGGGTCTCTAGGAGTGGAGATTCTCGGTCTAAGGTAAACTCAATTTTAAGATGTTGCGGCAGTTCTCTATATCCGAGGTCACTTGTCCACTTTGGGCCTTGTTTGGGAAAGCAAGGGTGCCGAGACCTGGGGTTGAGGCCTCAGGGCGGGAGGCAGAAGGAGAGGCTGGAAGTGAAGGAGATGAAGATAGCTGAGAGTGACCCACCACCTGGAAGGTCCGGTTCATCCTGCCTGTGCCCTGGCCCATGTCCCAGGCCCCAACATTGCCCCTAGCCCACATAAGCCCCACCCTGCTCCATAACTCAACCGAGCTGAGCAGCCTGGCCCTGCCATCCAGGACACTGCAGGGTGTGGGCCTGCCCATTCTGGCCTGTTCCCTCTCCCTACAAACACAGAGCTCCTCTTAGTCAGGAAAGCAGATCTAGGGAGGCTCAGCCAATCACAGGGACCACCATGAACGTGCTCTAAGCAGGGGAAGTTCTCAACTGCAACAGCAGGACCCACTTGATCTTGGGTGAGAAGGGACCTTACAAGGGATCTCATAGAAGGTGCCAGAAGGTCAGAGCACAGGCTTGGGGCTGTGGGGCAGGCCTCAGAAGGCAAACCACAGAGGTCCTCCAGCAGTGAACTCTGCCCAGGCCCGTGCCAGCCCAGCCCACACAGCCAGCACAGCCAGCTTCTGTGAGTGGGGCTCTGCTCACTGGGGACGAGGGAGAAAGCCCTCATCTCATTCAGTCAGGTCAGGTGGAGTCTATTTGGTCTGAGGCTGCCAGATGAAGGCCACAGCCAGCGAAATGTGTCTTGTCTGCCCAGAAATGGGACAGTAGATAAGAAAAAGGTATGGCACATACATACAAGGGAGTAATACTCAGTCACAAAAAAAGAATATAACCTTACCATTTGTGACAGCTCGGATGGACCTAGAGAATGTCACTTCAAGTGATAAGTCTGTCAGAGAAAGATAAACACCATATGAATCCACTTATGTGTGGCACCTAAGGAGCAAAATGAATAAACAAAACAGAAACAAGGGTGTTGGGGACTGGGGAAACAGTGAAGGGATTAAGAAGTACAAATTGGTAGCCACAAGATACAGGGAAGTACAGCATAAGGAATATAGTAATACTGTAATAACGATGTAAGGTGCCAGGTGGGTACGTGGAATATCAAGGGGAACAGTTTGTAAAGTACATGATTGTCTAATAACCCCTAGGCTGTACACTTGAACCTAATACAAAGTAATATTAAATGTAAACTGTAACATATATATATGCCCAAGCGACTGTGACGAGTGGAGGACTAGATGATTGGCCGGTAGCTATGACACGCACTGACCACCAGGGGGCAGAAGCTCAAATCAGGAGCTGCCTCCTGGTGGTCAGTGCACTCCCACAGCCCACCTCCCGCGGCCAGCCAACCTCCTGCGGTCCCTCCCCAAGGCCGGCCGGCCCCAATCAGCCCTGATCAAGACTGGGCAAGATGGCTCCAATCGGCCCTGATCGCCGGACAGGACCCCACCTGTGAACTAATGTGCACTGGGCCTCTAGTTGAGAATAAAAACAAAAGAACACACCACTGTTTTGCTAGTTGTGAGATCCTGGGCAAGTCACTTAACTTCTCTAAGAGGCTACTGTAAAGTGGGCATTAGCAATAACATACACAAAGTGCCTGGAAATAATCGGCATACAGAAGCTATTGCTATCATCATTTTGACTTCTATTAACCTCTGGACACTAATATCTCTGTTTTGCCATTTCCAATTTGCTATCAGATTAACCATGTTTATTAAATAGGTAACTCCTTAACACACATAAAATTCCATCATTTCTGAACTGGGACTGACTTGTAAATTGCACCATTTTTTCCCCCTGCAGTAAACAAAGCATGTGGCTTTAGACATCTCCTTTCCCATTGCTAGAAACTACACATACTTTTTGTTCTAATAAGGAACTTCAAAGTCACGCCCTACAATGGTTCAAAGAGGTAGAAATGAAGTCAGTAATTGCAAACTCCAAAATTCAGTTTGCCAAAGAACTGACACTTACTTAAAAGTGTTATCTACTAGAAAAGACAGATGGGGAGGGAATAAGTTTGCTGTAGAGCAAGATCCAGATAAACATATAGGGGAGGAAAGGAGAAAGAAAAAATGAGGTGAGGAAGCTAAAAGAGAGAAGAGATAGAAAGATGGAGTGGCAGCAAGATAACTTAGAAAGCGCTCAGAAAATTCCTTAGCATTCACCAGGGTAACAGGAGCTGGAGCAGGGTGTCAACTGAGGTTACAGATGCACAGGAAGGACTGAATCATTTCCCACCCAAGTGAAATCTGATCTTGCTCAGAAAATGAGAAATGCTGTTGAGGCACTGGGCATTATTATTAACAACAGTATTGGCAACAGAATGGCTAACTATTGTTTCCTAGCTTTAAGAAAATCAACAGCCGCTCTGCTCCTGTCGCTCAGTGGTTGATCTTAGACCCAGAAACCAAGAGGTTTCTGGTTCCACTCCCAGTCAGAGTGCATGCCCTGGTTCCAGACTTGATCTCCAGTGGGGCGTGTTCAGGAAAAGCTGATTGATGATGTTCCTCTCTCATCGGTGTTTCTCTCTCTCTATCCTTCTCCCTTCCTCTCTAATAATCAATGAAAAACACATTTTTTTAAAAAAGGAAATCAACAGCCAAAAAATTTACATAAATATCCTATTTCTATAACATATTCAAAAACCCCACTGTATTATTTCCGCAAGTTATAACTAAACACATTGCCCTAGGCATCGGGCACAGGATCCTTCCACTCTCATTTAAATGAACATGTACTTTTAATTTGATTTTGAATTCATAATTTTGTTACTTTTTATGTAAGAGGTCCACCCCACATTCTATAAACTCCACCCGCTCCAAATCTGTACATGTCTATATCTGAAGCATATGGCAAAGCAGAATAAGGACAGCACCTAACTTCTGAGCTCTCGATTTAGTGGAAAACAGTAATTACACTGCAACATGATGCACTGAATTCTGTGTGAGGACAGAGGAATCCAATGCCGGCACCATGAGTCAGAAAGAATTTGGAGGAAATGTGACATGTGAATCATCCTGAAGGATGAACAATTAGAACCATGAGTAGTAAAAGCATCTCTTGCTAAGGGAAGGCTGTCTGCTAAGGCAATGAAATCGTAACAAACACATGACTGTGGTTTTAATGTAATGACAGTGGTTCTATAGTACTAGGCCACCAAACTAGACAGGAGCTAGAAAAGCCATGTTTCCATATCTCCTTGGGACTCTGCCCTGCAGACACGCATAGTGAGTAGATACAATGGGGAGTGGAGGAGAGATTACTAAAATTTATTTTCTGGAAAAACAAGTCTGGCCAAAGGACAAATAATTCACCAAAGAGACAAAAGAACTAATGATAGTACAACCATATGTTAGGCTGTTAAAACAGCCCTATCAAAAATAAGGTAAGCCTAGAATAAGGCAGTGGCAAGGAAAAAGACAGGAGATACACTCATTAGAGGGAATAAAAAGATTCAATAACCCCTAGAAGTATGTTGGGGGCAGGTGGAATGAGTGAGAGACAGCAACAGAGATTGACTCTCTAAGTTTTTAATCTGGGAAACTAGAAACATTGGGACATCCTTAGGTTAAAGAAAAACCACGGAAATAAGAATGTCATCTGTTTTTAGAGGAAGGAGTGGAAATACATTCCTTTCCGACATATTGATCTTGAAATACCTTTGTAAAATAGGAATCGGCAGAATTAAAGTGCCACGAGGGCAGTAATTTTTGTTGTTTTGTTGTTGACGGTTCCTTTTATTTTTTTTTTTCCTCACAAGGTTATTATTCCCAGAACCAGTAATATTGGCTGGCCCAGAGTAGGCACTTGATAAATATTTGTTGAAAGAGTGAATCAATTACATCTGTGAATGTAAGGTGAAAAGAATTCACACATAGAAAAGAGGTAAATCACTAGCCTCTAGGTCAGTGGTTCTCAGCCTTCTGGCCCTTTAAATACAGCTCCTCAGGTTGTGACCCAACCATAACATTATTTTCGTTGCTACTTCATAACTGTAATGTTGCCACTGTTATGAATCGTAATGTAAATATCTGATATTCAGGATGGTCTTAGGCGACCCCTGTGAAAGGGTCGTTCAACCGCCAAAGGGGTCGCGATCCACAGGTTGAGAACCGCTGTTCTAGGTGTTGCTGAAGTTAAAGCAGATTTGATTTATCGATAAGAAGTCATAGAGAAGAACAAGAGGGGAGAATGGAGGGAGGATGGAACATTGGCCAACATGAACATTAAAAATATATATTATATTTTAGAATTATTTCAGTGGTAGAATCAATAAGAAATAAAGACCCTTCATGCTTGATCACACCAAATATCACACTCACAAGCACTCAACATACTAGGCCAGCAATCGTGTTTATTTAGCTGATACTAAATAAGGCTTACTTGACATCACTTTGCTTCCTATACCAACATGAAAACAAATTACTTACGGAAAATAACCTTAATAAGGTCAAATTAAATATAGGAGAAGATAAAGTATCTTAAACAGACTTCACACAATTATCTGTAAGGTAAGTTAAAAATCCTAGTAGAATAAAAAACATACCAGCAAGTTTCAAGAATAAAGTCTCTCTCTGTATATGGAGGGGAATACTATAAAAAAATATAAAACTGGCCATAATCCTCTCTTATTCCCTTCCATACTCAACCAGAACATTCAACTTTGGATAACACGCATATACTCAAGAAAAAATGTCCACAGTAATAAAATCAGTGTTTTTCATGATCTGTACTAAAGAATTACCAGAGAAAACCTTGTATTCCTCCGTCAGCGAAGAGGTGTCACTGTCTGAATCAGCTGATAATCTTGTTAGTCAGTGGTAGTCTACATTGCTGAGAATACACTGAGGCAAAGGAGGGGGGAATGGGGACATCTGTAATAGTCAACAGTAAAAATAAACAAGTTAAATGTGAAATATACATGAGGAATTACAGGCCAGGTCCAACCATATGCAAACTGATGAATCCAGAGTCCAGGCAAACTTTTAAGTTGTTATTTTTAGGAAGAACTTGATGGATTATTATGTCTCCAATTATAATATCTGTCTCTTAATGTTATGCCATGCATTACATATTTGAATGGCGATTTTGTATTTCTGTGGTTGATTATTCTTGTAACTGACGAGATGATAGAAGGGGGGAGAAGAGGAACTTATGTATAGCTATTTTGCTGCAATAACATGAGGAATTCGTTGAGATTAAAATTCTTCTTTGTCTGTTTTTTGCCTGATATTCCATTTGTTTTTATGTCAAGAATGAATGCACCTGAAAGATTGGAACAAAGTGCACACATTCACAAACAGGAGACAATATAATAAAGCCTGGACCACCTTTGGTGCAAAAGCAAAGAAAAACTAGTCAGCAAAAGGAGTGAGAGTTTACACAGTTTACAGCATACTGGCAAGATTCCAAGTAGTTCAGATACAAAAAAAAATATATTAAAAAAACCCACAAATTAATATGAACCTACCTGAACATGAGCCCTAGAATCCTAGCCATACAAGATAAATTAGCATGGCCCAATTCAATTCCCTAATTACTGATTCACAGATAAATAAATATAATAGGTTACAACTATTTAGTTACCATATGTAATTCCATAGGACTCACTAGAGCCATCTTGACAACTGGTATTTTCTCTCTGAAAACATTTTAAAAGGTTTTATTCTCTTTCAAAAAACATGACTATTTGCTTCTTAATTAACTCATCCACTGTTTAACAACATTCATTAACTGTATTTTACTATGCTACTCAAAGGACTAAATGTTAATAAGATTATAAACCAATTTTTACTCTTTTTGGTAATCCAGAGAGCACGTCTGCCTAAAATGGTGTTGTTTTGGGGTTTTGCCACTTAATTTCAATTAACTGATCAAAAAGTACAGGCAGACATATAAATGCTTAAAGTGGCAAACAGTCTGAATAATTTCTGCCAGAATATTGTGTATGCACACAATGATGATTATCCCCACTTCAACTCTTAGTATGTTTGATGGTCTTAGCTGTAAACATATACTACATGAAAATTATTTGGACAATTTAGGCACCAAATTGCTCCTTTGTTAACCAAGTCACTATATGGTTGTCACATAAATTTGTCACAAGTGGTGATAAAGCAATCAAAAATAAAGAAGTGCAAAAAATTAGCAAGTCGGAGCATTAGGCAAGCAGTCTGGAAAGCAAAGCTTCGGCTCCCTTAGGAAACAGACCATGCTGTGCTTGTACTCTGCGCAAGACAGGATGCAAAAGCTGTGGTGCTCATGTGACTTTTTAAAAAAAGTGATCACTTGCTAGCTTTAAAAATTAGAAAACTTTACATCTCTTCATTTTAAACTTACTGGTAGGTTTTTTTAAAGTATGACTTACATAGTTTCAAACTTCAAGTAACAAATAAGGGCACTTAAATTTTATGTTTATGAATACTGTCAAACACAAAAGTGTGACACACACAGTTGAAACCAAGAAAAACACCCTACAAGACAATGTACAAAGCATAAAAGAATCCTAAACTATTTAAATATTCCTGAATGGTATATCTATACAATGACCTAGTACTCAGCAATAAATAATAATGAATTATTAATACAGGCAACCTGGATAAATCCCAAAATACAGAGTAAAAGAAGTCAAACAAAAAGAATATACTGTAAGATCCCATTTATTAAAGCTCTAGTCTAGAGAATGTGAACTAATCTATAGGGAGAGAAAGCAAGTCAGTGTTTACTTGGTGATGGGAGATAGGCAGCAGGGGAGGCTGGGAAGGATTACACAGGGGCAGGAGCAAAGCTTACGTCCACTGTCTTGACTGTGGGGATGGTTTCTCAAAATTCAACAAATTATACACTTTCAATTGGTGCAGTTCACCATGGCAATTGTAAAGTATGCCGCAATTAAACAATCCTTCCTCCGAGAAAGGGTGGAACCTGAACGTCCTGGTTGAGCACCCAACCAATGTCCACTGAACTTAATGGAGCTGGCTAGGGACCAATAATCCAGGCCCGGGGGGCGTTTCTTCTTTTGTTTTCCTACCTCAGAACAGATCTAAAAGTACTTTGTGACTCAGCCTGACCAACATATATAGTCAGCAGATTCTATCAGAATAAAGAGGCATTCTGTGCTGTACTTTTCTAAGTGGGAAGAGAATAACTAACTACTCCCAGCAGAACCGTGAATGTGGAAGGAAGTGGGTGAGGTGGGAGGAAAGGCAGAACTCCAACTCCACTGAATCCTAGAGTTGAGGCCTCCCCAGGTCCTGCAGTGGGAAATAAATGTCTCCCAGAGGCAGATTTCACTCTTTGACTAATTAAAATTAAATACTCAGGGGAGGCTGGGAGAAGTGGGACATCGCGAGGGGAACATTAACCTAAAGCTGTGCGAACTTTATCCAGTAATACCTTACACAAACAGGACCTGCTAAGGGGGCCTAGCAATACTTAAGAAAAGCTGGGCACACCTGGTACAGATCACACAGTATCTTTTAAGTTGTGGAATAATTTTTTAACTTCATGATTCTATCCTCGTGGTTTTGTTAGGTCACTGATGTCCAGAAATGACAGATTTCCATGACCATTTCTACATCCAGTTCCCTGATACAAGGCATGCCAGGGGCCCACCCAATTCCATAAGATAAAGCTATTCTAGGATTAACTATAGGTCCAGGTAACAAATAATTGTAAGCAGAAATCAAGATTTAAACATGCATTCTCCACTGGTGTCCTGTGTGCCACATGGTAGTTAACCTCCTCACAGTCAAGAGACATTGGTTCAAATAGATGCTATTAAAGAAGATATGGATGTTTAATAATCTCAGATCCCATTTCCTCACTGAGAAAATGAGCAATCAGTGAAATCTGTTGATCAACATCTCTACCTACCCGTTTGTTATATCAAAATAATTTAGCATCCTCAGTTCACAAACCTGTGTTTTCTTTGGGGGGAAGGAGGTTGCACCTAGGTGATAGAATTACAGGTAATTTTTTTTTTCCTTCTTTTAGCTAGTCTATGTTTTCCACATACATATTTTAAAAATATGCTTTTTTATTTTTTTATCATAAAAAAGTTACCAGAAGAAATCATTATCTTACATGTTTTACTCTAATTTTAAGATATAAGCACTAAACAGTAAGCTATCTCAAAACATACTCAAATGATCAACATTAAGTCATCAACACAATCTAAATAGGTTTTTCCTCAAGATCTATCTATCTCTCTCACTCTCTTCAGTGTGTGTGTTGCTAATATTTCTGTTTTTTCCTTTCTTACGAGTGTTTCCTTTTTCACGTTCCCCTCATGCATTTATTTATATCACCTTAGATCTGGAGGTGGAGTTGTTTACAAGGAAATAACAATGAGTGCTGTTTTCACAAATATAAATCAAGCTAAAAGGAGGATAAAAATATGTATTCCCTAGACCAAACAAATTTCACCACCACAGGCAGAAAAAAAAAAAAAAAAAAAAAAGAGTAAGAACTTTAAGTCTCCTTTTACTTTTTTTTTTTTTTTTTTTAACTCAGCTGGCCAAATTTGGAGGAATTGCTTTAACAGTCCTCTAGTCTAAAGAATTGCTTTAACATTATAAATAATTATAATTTCAACACTTAAAAACATTTTCATTATTTTGTGATACAGCAAACATATTATTACTTTTAAAATCTTTTATCTTTCCGAAATGCAAAGGTTTCTGGGGAAAAAAAGATTATGCCAAATATTTGTCCACAAAATATGCACAGAATATATACATAGTTTTTAGATGAAGGTAATTTAAAGAATTAAAAAATGCTGCTTAATCAGACTCCAAAACTATTATGAAAATATTTTATGACACATTTAAAAAGAAAATGAAGGCTCTATGTACAAAAGCGAATGCCAATTTCCCAGTAAACACCAGGATAAAGAAAACAAGTAGCCTCAGGCCAAAGCTAAAATACCTTGTCCTCAAATAGCAGTTTCCTTTATTCACAAGCATCAAATTACACAATAATACTTAGTTATACTACCATAACAGCCCCCACAGGACCCCCTCCCTTACCCTGAACCAGTCCATTCTTCACGCTCTCACCAGTATACAGCCTAGTCTATGAGAGCCTTGCAGTCTCTTTAAGAACTCTTTTCTGGGCTGACCTATGTCCCCAAATTTGTATGTTGAAATCCTAACCAGTACCTCAGAATATGACCGTATTTGGAGATAGGGTCTTTAAAGAAGAAAGGTTAAATGAGGTCACTGGGGTGGTCCCTAACCCAGTATGACTGGTGTCCTCGTAAGAGATTAGGACACAGGCTTTCACAGATGGGAGCCCATGTGACGACAAGGGAGAAGGTGGCCATCTACAAGTAGTCAGCAAGCAATCCTATGCCGATGTCTAATTTATTTGAATCCCTGTAACTTTTATTAAACGTAGAACCTTTTATTCTTTTCTCTGTGTATTTTTCCATTTAAGATCATAAACTATAGCAGTATATTGATTTCGTGTTCTCCCTAGTGTCACTCTAGCCCAGCCGTGGGCAAACTACGGCCCGTGGGCCGGATCCGGCCCGTTTGAAATGAATAACACTAAAAAAAAAAAAAGACCATACCCTTTTATGTAATGATGTTTACTTTGAATTTATATTAGTTCACACAAACACTCCATCCATGCTTTTGTTCCGGCCCTCCGGTCCAGTTTAAGAACGCATTGTGGCCCTCGAGTCACAAAGTTTGCGCACCCCTGCTCTAGCCCAATACAATATGCCTCCAATTCCATCTATTACTATCTACTAAATGAGTAACTACCTCGGACCTTCATGGGAAATATTTCATAGGAAGACAATGGATTACTTAACATCAGTTTCCTTTATCCAGAAGTAGTTTTTCATCTCATTCTTACTTGCCCATGTGGAACTTCACTGTAATTATTTAATCACAGTATACCAACTTTACCATACTGTATTTATATAGATGCTCTCCTATGAATAACACTAGTTTACAAGAGACAAAATAATACCTTTCTTCTCGTAAGTATGGGGTTAATAATGTATGTGACAATGTAACTATATCAAACTAATGCCTACTTTAGGCAAAATGTGTTTTTCAAGCAGATATAACTGACTGGGAAATATAATCAACACTAATAAAAGAGAAAAATGGTAATTGGCGTACGAGCTACCCTTTTCATTGGCTAATCAGGGCTATATGCAAATTAACTGCCAACTATGATTGGCAGTTAACTGCCAACTAAGATTGGCAGTTAACTGCCAACAAGATGGCGGTTAATTTGCATATGTAGGCACAATGCAGGGAGGCGAAAGGGAAAGCAGGAAGAAGCCCCCTGCCACTGACAGTGATCAGAAACCCAGGGGGGAGCTAAGAGCTGGGGGGCAGGGCAAGGGCGGCCCTGGGGCCGCCTTTGCCCTGCCCCCGAGCCATGATCGGAGAATCAGGTGCGTTTTCCACCCTGGCCAGTGATAGTAGGAAGTAGGGGTGGAGCCAGCGATGGGAGCTGGGCATGGTCGAAGCTGGCAGTCCCAGGAGCTAGGGGTCCCTTGCCTGGGCCTAAAGCGAAGCCCACGATCGTGGGGCCGCTGCAGCTGCGGGCCCCCGCTGCCCGGGCCGGACGCCTCAGCCAGAGGTGTCAGGCCTGGGCAAGGGGCCGATCCTGCGATTGGAGGGTGATGGGGGTCAACGCCTGAGGGCTCCCAGTATGTGAGAGGGGGCAGGCTGGGCTGAGGGACACTCCCCCCCACACACACCCAGTGCATGAATTTCGTGCACCGGGCCCCTAGTCCTATATAATAAAAGCCTAATATGCAAATCGACCAAACAGCGGAATGACCGTTCAGTGGGAAGCAGAGGCTGACGAGCGGGCGGTGCCAGGCCAGCCAAGGCACCTGCCAGTGGGCAGAGGGAGGGGACAGCGATCGGTGGGCAGCGATCAGTGGGTGGTGGCAATTGGTGGTAGAGAGGAGATGGGGGGCAGGGCCAGCCGCTTGCCACCAGTGCTGTCCCCTGATCTGCTCACCAGTCACCTCCTGCAAAGGGAGGCCAGACTGCGGCTTAGGGCCCATGGGGAGCAGGCCTAAACCGTCAATTGGACATCCCCCAAGGGCTCCTGGACTGCAAGAGGGCATGGGCTGAGCTGAGGAACGCCCCCCACCCCCACCCCGAGTGCAGGAATTTTCATGCACTGGGCCTCTAGTCATGATGTAAGATACAGTCATTCACAGGCACCATCAAGCAGTTCTGAATCTATGGGAAGCTCTCTGCTTCTTTACTTTAAAGTACAGCACCTGTCACTGGCATATGTGCTGTTTGCTCCAGCATATATGGGGGCATTTCCAGTCCAACACATCAACTTTAAGAACTCTATTATGGGCTCAAGATATTTTATGAAAGTCACAGAGTTCTTTGTGCATGTTATAAACATACAAAATGGAGCCAACCTGCAAGTCAACCTAAAAGAGTCAAGTCTATGATGTCAGACTTGGGATGTAATCTGCCTTTAACTCAGACAGTTATCTTCCAGGTACATTCGTTTTCACATGCCAGCTTCTAAATCCCTTTATCTTAACTCTAGACAATGGGCTCACTTCTTTATTTGTAAAGCACAGCCTCCCCGCCAGCAGCTAAAGACTAAAGTCCTGCATCAAGACAAAATTACACTTCAAGGATTCCCATGAACTTGTCCTGAGCACATCCACCTTGCTGAGATATAATAAACTCTGGAAAAGGCCTCTACTCCCTCACACTATATGTGCAGTTAAAAGGTATCTAAAATGGAAAGACATCTTTAAGGGCCAAACGGAGCAATGATAGGATTTGGAGAACAATAAAAACTGACTGACATCTCTCTTTTCCCAAGCCACAACAGTCAGGCCTAGGAGATAAAAGGAAGTTATGTGTTAAGGAGAGAAGAAAAACCAGAAACAAAAAAGAGAAGAAATATTGGGAAAAGCCAAGGGAAAAAAAAGGAACACAAGTAAGAGGTATGGTACCCATATGATTGACCTATTATTAATATGTTGGAGATAAATTTTATCAGTTTTTTGTTAGTTTTAGCAAATGAGGTAGAAAAGAGGAGTAGGGAAGAGTTCACACTAGCTTTGCCTTGTCCTCTGAAAAGAACCCATGACATGCTCTAACCCCTTGCTCTCTTAACCTAAATAAATAAAACTATAGTCATCAAACCTACTCAGGTAACAGAACAGCTAGAAGTTACTAGAACCCATTGCAGAAAGCCTTGAAATATGGCTGTCTATATTAAAGTTAAAATATGTAAATACACAATTTCTGCTCATTAGAAACTCCAGTTTACCTTAGATTCCAACAGAGAAAGATACCAAAAAGTTGAGAATGAAACTTGGAAATGAGAAAATCCAACACACTGATTTATAATTAGTTTAATTTTGGAGGGAGGGAGTCTGCCAGTTCAAGGGGCACCAGAAACAGGGCCTGAAAGGCAATAAAATTAAACAATGCACCCATCACAAAAGGGAGTATTTAAGCAATATTTTTCCTTACAGAGCCACATAGTAAATATTTCAGACTTTGAAGGGTATGCACCTCTGTCTCAGCTATGCAACTCAACTCTGCCATTAAATGTGAAAGCAGCCATGCACCGCAAGAATGAGACACCGACAACAGGATTAAGTGTGGCTGTGCTCCAACCAAACTTAAATATGGACACACATTTGATTTTCATATAATTTTCACATGAGAAACAGTCTTTTGATTTTGTCTTTCAACCACTTAAAAATGTACAAACCATCCCTAGATCCTAAAACCTTAGAGACAAAAACCACTGCAGCAGGCCAATTTGGCCCATGGCCCTTAAGTCTACAGACCCTCTGCTTGCTTTGAACCTAATGTGAAGTCTGAGCAGGGATAGAGCCCAATCTAGACAGAAATGCGCATCTGTAAAGTACTCCACTAAGGAGCAGTGTATCTAGGCATCCCAGACAAGCTTACGCCCTCCCCACCCCTCCCTCAGGCGAAGCACAGGTGCATCCATCCAGAGCTCTCTCTCTGCATTGCATTAGAAGTTCAAGCCAAGGAACTCTGGGGTTTTTAAATACAATTGTTTACTTAAATTCTACCAGGCACTAAATGCATATATTACAAATGTAGATGATTCAACCTTAAAAGAAAAAAAAAGTTCATTATAAACACCTGCACCAAACCATCCCCTGGTTCGTTTTTCAGATCAGGTGTTATTTATTCTGTAAAATGTATCCTAAATGAGTAATGCCCACCCAAAACACAGAAGGATGTTTACACCACAGCTGTCCATCAACGCTGGACGATAGATAGGCCACTTTTCACATTCTTCCCCCTCTCAACATCAAAACAACACGGAGGGGTTTCCTTCAGGCCTGGCAAAGCCATGGTCATCTTATCTGCTGCTACCCCTGAAACCCTAGTCGCCACCCCAACCCTCCCCACCCAAGGCACACAGCGCCCCCGCCCGGGTTCCTTCCCAGCAGCGCAACTTCAGCAGCCCCGCCCGCGGAGATGGCCCGAGATGTCTCACGTTCCCGGCTCGCCTCGCCCCGGACCAGCGGCGCCCACCTCCCGCCCTCGCAGGCCCCTCCTTCTTCTCTGCAGCCCCAGCTTCAATTTCCAAGGGATCTGCAGGAAATAAACTAGCCTTTGTGCCTCTGCAAAGAACGCCGGCCAAAATGTACTCCATCACCACCGCCTCCACACACGCAACTCCCCAAGACACAAGGCGTCTCCCTAACCGCGCTTCCCCCGGAGCATCCGGCATCCCGGGCCTGGGAAATCGCAGATAAAAGCAGCGCCCCCCCCCCCCGCCCCGCACCCCCCAACAGCGCCGGGAACAGGGTAGAGGGGTGGGGGAGAGGAAGGTGTGAAGCAAAACGCTGGCACCAACGTGGGCAGCAGACGAAAAGGCACAGACGCCAAGGACAGGGGGTACCAATCAGCGGCGCGGTCTGGGTCCCCCGCCGGCGGGGCGTGAGACCCCAGTGTGGGGACATTTCCCCCCACCCTCTACCCACCCCGCACGGCCCGGCACCGCATAACGGTGGCCGCCCGGGGCGTTCAGCCCGGGACGCGTCCACAGCGGCGGAGAGCAACAGGCTCCTGCGACCGGCCCGCGCGCCAGGCCCGGGTCCCCCCGGTCTTGGCACTGGGCCCCTCCGGGCGAAGGAAACGAAAAAACTTTCAAGCCACTTAAAGTAAGGATGGGGGAGGGAGGAGAGAAGGACCCGGGACTGTGGTTCAGGGGCCAGGAGCAGAGGAAAGAAACTTCCAGACCTCATCCTTTTAAAGAGCCATTGGAGCAGCGGCTTCCCGGGCCTCGCGGGGTGGGGCTAGCGCTGCGGCCCCCGCCCGCCCCGCGCCCGGAGCTCGCGCACCCCGCGCACCCCCGACCGGCGCGCGCACGAGGCGCGGGCGAGCGCTCCGCCCTCGCGGCCCCAGCCCGGCGCCGCTTACCCGGCTCGCGGCGGCGGCGGCGCCCAGGGGCGGAGGGCTGGGGAGCCGCCGGGGACGCCGAGTGCCTCGCCGCGCCCACGTTCTCCCTCTTCTCTGGCGAAGTAACGGCCCGGGGAGGAGCTGCGGCTAAGCGCGCAGACACGGTCACGCGCGACCGAGAAACTTCATCCGGCCGCGCGCCGGGCCCCACGCCAACCGCGCTGCGCCGCGCCGCGCCCCCTCCCCCAGCGCGCGCCGCACTTGCGCCGAGCGAGGCTGCGGAGGCGGCGGCGGCGGCTGCGGTGGCGGCCGGGCCCGGCGGCTCGGGCTGCGTGACGCCCGCGGGCGGCGGGGCGGGCGCGCGGCGGCCAATCAGGGGGCGCGGCCCGGCCTGCGGGCCCGAGTTTGAAACCAGCTCTCGGGCTCAGAGGCCTGGGAGGTGGGGACGGGCCCCGGGAGGCGGCCAGGGGGGACCCCGGGCGCCCGCTACATGGGAGTGTCCAATAGCGAGGAATCCTTAGTTTAGACGCGTATGTCCCAGGTAATGTTTGGGGCATCCTTATATGAAACAGGTTTTTCGTTGATTGAAATGTGAATTTAGCTGTATTTTAATTTGTAAGCCTCGCAATCTGTGGGAACTGGCAACCTCTATTTCTAGTTCCAGGGACTTAAAGTTTTACTGTGTGGACTGTCCTGTGGATGCTTTCTGCGTGGGAATCTTACGAAAGCGGTAAAATGTGATGAGAAGCACTTTAATGAGGCGTGCGGCCAAAGGGAGCTAATAATTGCACTTTATACGTTACTTTTAGCAAATCAGTGTGAATTCTTAGGCATGTTCTCATTAAAAGACAGAAACTATAAACATGGAGGAAGAGTTCAGAATTGCATGGTGCTAGGAAAAGCATTTATTTCCATTTTGTGCCACCGAAGATTTGTCTTTCCTTAAAGGGGGAATAAATGCTGATGGAGGGAGATTTGACTTGGGGTAGTGAACACACAATACAGTGTACAGATGATGTATTATAGAATTGTACACCTGAAACCTATATAATTTTATTAACCAATGTCACCCCAATAAATTTAAATAAGTACATTCTTTAAAAGGCATAAAAATAAAAAAGATTGTTTTTTTTTATACCCTGAATTCCTGAATCCCAGTAATCTTTTCCGAGGAAGAAAATTGCTCCCTTTCTCCATACATAAATCTGATATTAGACTATACATCAACAAATACTCAGAAGTCCAATCCTATATAATAAAAGGGTAATATGCAAATCAACCAAATGGAGGAACACCCAGTTGCTGTGATGTGCACTGACTGCCAGGGGGCAGAGCTCAACACAGGAGCTACCCCCTGATGGTCAGTGTGCTCCCACAAGGGGAGTGCCACTCAGCCACAAGCCAGGCTGAAGGCTGGCCAGCACAGCGGCCTGCCTCCGTGGCAGTGCTAAGGATCCCTGCAGAGAGCGGGCCTAAGCCGTCAGTCGGACATCCTCCAAGGGGTCCAGGACCGTGAAAGGGCACAGGCAGGGCTGAGGGACCCCCCTCCCCAGTGCACCGGGCCTCTAATTTAAAATATTTAAATATTCTTTTAGCCCATCTGGTGTGATTTAGTGGTTAAGCCTCAACCCATGCACCAAGAGGTCCACATTCCATTCCCTGTCAGGGCACATGCCTGGGTTGGGAGCTTGATCCCTAGTAGGGAGTGTGCAAAAGGCATCAATGGAAAATGTGATGATGTTTTTGTCTCATCCATGTTTCTATTTCTCTCCCTTCCTCTCTCTCTCTCTAAAAAAACAAACAAAACAACAAAATAATTCCCTTTAATATCCTGAATAAAAGTTCTATTTTCTTTGGCAGATGAAAGGCGCGCTGCTCGCCTCTCCGGGCTGTGCGGGGGGGGGGGGGGGGAGTCTGGCCGCCGGGCTCTGGAATCCCTCCGTGCCCGCCGTAGGGCCTGGCCTCCCCAGAGCGGGTCGAGTGTCCGGACCGGCTGCATGGTGGCCAGCAGCGGGCCGAGGGGTGGGGCCAGGCGGCGACCGACCACGGGGGAGGTCGTGGGAGCAGAAGGCCTCACCGCCTGGCTCTTTCCTCCCTTCCCCCATGGTCGGTTCCCCGCTTGCCCGCTCTGGGGCCGGGGGTCCGTGCGGCCGCCCGGTTGGGGGGGCCGGGGCCTGCGTGGGCCGGCCGCCAGGCCCCATGAGGGGGGCATTGGCTCCCCGGCCCACGGCAGGAGCCCGGCGCGGGCTGCCACCTGCCCGCTGCCCCCACCCCCCCGACCGGGCCCACACGGGCCGCGTGGACCCCGGCCCCAGTGCAGCAGCGGCGGCAGCGGAGTGGGGTGCGTGCCCTAGCCCGGGGAGGCTGCCATGCTGCAGTGCACCGGTCCCGTGGGCCGGGCCTTCTCTGAGCGGATGCTGCTCTTCCAGAGCTGGGCCGCTCCACCGGCTGCACCCTGTTTGCTGGGCCTGTGCCGCCCAGACACGCTGCTGTGGGAGTCGCGGTCCACCCGCAGGCTGGCTGCAGGTGCTGTGCTGGAGGGCCATCCTGCCTTGCGGCGTGTTCGAGCGGCAGCAGCGGGAGCCAGGCGAGGACTGCGCCCTCCATCTTGCCTTGGGTCCTCCATTTTGGGACAGAGCCATGTGCTTCTTCACCGGAAAAAGCTGCTGCTAGCCGCACCCAGTATTTCTCTGGACTAACCAATAATAATCAAGGGAAGTGCACGCCATCACTATGACCACATCCTGTACCGACTCGCGCCTGGCCAATCGGCGGGGCACACAGTCCCCTCTCCTGCCCTCACTCCACCCCCCTTTAAAACCCCCTGTCCCATCAGGCCTCGCTCTCTCAGCCACTGGACTTTCCGCTGTGTCGGTGGGTCTGGTGAACGGGGAGCGCAAGCCGGCTTGCATAATAAAGGACTCTTTGCTTTTGCATCGGACTGACTGGCTCCCTGGGGGTCTTGGGAACCTTGAAATCTGGGCACAACAGCAGACATGTAAATTTGTTGTTTTGTCTACAAAAACAAACTAACAAACAAAAAACCAGCCTCGCATTTCTCCAATATTCACCAAATATTTAAAAGGAAACACAGTTTAAAACAAATATATAAGGCTTTGGAGGGAAACTGATCTGGGCTTTTTAAAAAAAAAGATATATTTATTGATTTCAGAGAAGGTGGGAGAGGGAGAGAGAGAGAGAGAGAAACATCAGTGATGAGAGAGAATTATTGATCAGCTGCCTTCTGCACGCCCCCTACTGGGGACTGAGCCAGCAACCCAGGCATGTGCCCTGACGAGGAATCAAACTGTGACCTCCTGGTTCACAGGTCCACACTCAACCACTGAGCCATGCTGGCCAGGCTGATCTGGGGCTTTTGACTGGATGTTTTCTGAAAGCTGCTAAACAGACTGTTTGCCTGCAAATGATTGAGAGGTGAGTAATGTGAGCTCAGCACCCTGGGTGGGGACTGCCATCAACCCAAAGCCCCTTGTGCTTTAACAAACACGATCAGTGTAGATTTGCCCACTGAGGAAATAAGACACTGACTAGATTTCTTCCGAGTCTCTGGGTATTCATCTCCTCTGGGTCCTTTGCAAATGAAAGTGAAGTGAGGATGAAGGGAAAACTCATCTGAGCTTACCTTTCCCCTTGTATCTTCAACACATCTCTATCCTTTCCATCCGAATTCCCAAGCTCCCCCTGCCCTGTTAGACACTTTTCCTCTACATAACTTTTGTGTTTTTGCCATAGAGTTATCTCAAAGCATTTGGAGAGGGTTCCGTTTTGCTTAGAAATTCCAAATGATTCCTCCTCTTCAAATAGCAAAGCACTTAAGATCAAATTTTGAGAGAGAGAGAGAGAGAGAGAGAGAAAGAGAGCGCCTTCCTCCCCAGTTCACTTCTCTCCTGCTACCAGCCTTTCTCCCCTCTTCTTTATGGTTCCGTTTCTTGAAATCGACCAACTCCATCTGGCTTCCTACCCAAATCACTGCAGTGATGAACACCCACTACCTAAACCCAATGTTTCTCTGCTCATCTTTCTCAGAAGCACCCATATTGGTTATTTGAACATCCTCCTCAGAAGTCCTGCCCCCACCCCAGTTCCACATAATCATATTTTTATTTTTGCTCTTTCCTGTTACTCAAGAGCAGATGTGTGGGACCTGAGGCTTATCCAATTTGGGGCTTTGCTTTGAGAAAGAAAGAAAGAAAAATACCGTTCTTTTGAAAATGTTACAAAAATATATGACCATGTAAACGTGTGTGTAGGGCTCCTCCAAGGCCAGAGAAGGACCCAGAACCTTAAACTTCCTTAGCTTCACAGCAGAGCTGCCTCTGCCATCAGGTCATTCACTCTTCAATCTTCTTTGCCAACTAACCTCCTCTACCTAACTTTTTTTTTAATCCTCACCTGAGGACATGTTTATTTTAATTGATTTTTGAGAGAGAGGAAGAGAGAGAGAGAGAAAGAGAGAGAGAAGAAAAAAAACACTGATGTAAGAGAGAAACATTGATAAGTTGCATCCCATATGCACCCAACAGGGAATCGAACCCACAACCTTTTGGTGCATGGGACGACACTCCCACCAACTGAGCCACACCAGCCAGGGCTTCTTAACCTTTAGGTTAGGGAATTCCTTATGTGATAAACCTTCTTTTTTATTTTCACCTCTAGCTTACCATCTCTTGGTCAAGGATTCCAAAATTTTATCTTCAATAAAGACTTCACCATATATTCGAGTGTTTATTTGACATCCCTGTTTGCCTATCTCAAACCTAGATTATCCAAAATGGAACCATCTCAGGAACCAAGATGTTTCTTCTCATCTTTCACAGTTCAGTGTCTCAGTGAATGGCACTGCCATGGACATTACTCCATATCTCCCACACACTAGCTTAGACCCATTGTGATACATTCTCATTGTATCCTATACTTTTGCGTCACAGTAGTCATCCTACTTTGTAATTGCATATTTAGTGTTATAATTACTTATGCAATATCTCCTTCCCCCCCGCCCTAGACTATAAACTCCACAATTTAACACCCAATTAGTTTTTAACTGGCATGGGATGAATATATATATGTGCCTGCAATAACAAACAATTTGTCTATGTATAGTTTTCATGTATAACAGTCATTATCTCAAGGCATCCCATCGGAGAGGATCCTCTTAATGCTTAGAAATCCCAATGCATTGCTATTCTTTGAATAGCAGAGCGCTTCCATTTGTCCATTTTCAAATCTGGTCATTCTCAAATGCAAAGGAAATAGCATGAAGTGCTAGCTGCTACGAGAAATATATGCCATTTTACTTTGGAGGACCCTGAGAATACCTTTAATAGCTGTGAAGCAACTGTCCCCCTATATTTCTCCTAGCACAGTGATGGTGAACCTTTTGAGCTCGGCGTGTCAGCATTTTGAAAAACCCTAACTTAACTCTGGTGCCGTGTCAATATAGAAATTTTCTGATATTTGCAACCATAGTAAAACAAAGATGGATATTTTTGATATTTATTTTATATATTTAAATGCCATTTAACAAAGAAAAATCAACCAAAAAAATGAGTTCGTGTGTCACCTCTGACACGCGTGCCATAGGTTTGCCATCACTGTTCATGCACCTCTTTCTTTTGCATTTGAGAAGGACCAGATTTGGGAAATGACAAATGGAAGTGTTCATAACGCTGAATTAGAGGCAAGTTGAAGGAAATTCCCTGGTTTACTGCAAGTATATAAATGAGATTATTGCTTTGGTCTCCTTTAGCAAAGGGAATCCTACTTTGAAGAGTAGTAAATTGGAGGACAATAAGCTACTCTGTTTGCATTAGTTCCTCCATAAAATTATCCTGCCCTGGAGGATGCATCCATGCAGCAGCTCCCCCTTTGGAAGTTAACCCGTATAGTTAGTGCTCTATCCTCCTGTGCTTGTTCTAACCCCGAGGGTCTGAGATTTCCTAGAAGTAAAGTTTTATAGAGAAAGCCAACGTCTAAGGCTCATAAAGTAGGGCTGCTATTTTCTGTTGACACTCACCCCATTTATGTAGATTAACAATTCTTTCTATTAAGTGTCAATCATAGCCTCTGGATCTGAAGATGAAGGAACTAGGAATGTTGTCTGCATTCCATCTTTATCTCTAGTGAGGCGTCCTCCACAAAAATTCTTTTTTTCCTTCTTAAATTGGAATAATGCTCAGATCATTTTTGTAAGAAAAAAAAAAAAAAGAAAGGGGGGGGGGGAAGGAGTTCCAGGATTGGTTTAAATTTTTTTTATTATGATTTAACAAATACAAACATAAATCAAGTACATAATATTACTTTACATTTGTAGCTCCTCTACAGCTTTGAAACTGGTGAAAGGCCCAAGTTGTCTACTCAAACCTTTAATGTCTGCTGAAAAGACGGATCCTGGGAATTCCATTTTGATCCATGAAGATACAGAGAACCCTTCTAGTTGCCCCACAAGCACACCGTCTTTGTTCTGCTCTAACAATGGCTGACTTAGAGGTGGGCAACAGGCAGTCTCTCAGGGGTCATGTCACTGCAGGGCTCCAGGGTCAGCAAAGTACAAGTGACTTTGGGGGATTCTAATGCTGGGGCAATGGTCTATTTCCATACATTTCACCAGCCATGACTCTTATGAATGCTTCTTTTAAGTGCAAGCTAGATGGCATGTTTGTTATCAGCTGCATATATATATAACACCTATGCAGCCTACTTTATTATAATTTGCAAAAAGATTTTTATATTCTGTCTGCTTGTTCCAATTGACCTCTACTTTATCAAATTAAAGAAAGGAGTTAGGATGTTTTTCTTTTTTGTTCCAGTTTGTTCAATGTAAGGAATATGGACCATTTAAAACCATCTTTAACTTTGTTTTTTTCCTACTGAAAACAGACAAGACTTAAAACAGAAGAAGATGAAGCATAAAGAGGAGAACGTTAGGATAATGAATATATGTGTCTAGCAGAAAGCTATTAGGAGGAGGGAATGGCTAAAAAAGAATCTCAGGCATGAGAAAAATGTAAAATTATATCTCACTTGAGAACATGTAGAGCTATCTGTCTCTATTCATATAACAAACTGTTTATAGAAGAATAGAAGCCCTGAAACCTTCCTTGTGTCTGATTGGGTCTCATCTCTCTAAGGGAGAAAGATAAGGCACTGGGAGGTCATGACCATCTGACCTTAAATTCCTTTAGCTTTTGTACACAGAGAATTCTAGTGCAGTGAGGAAATCGTGGGAGGGAGCATTGGGACCAGGTTACCTTTTGGCTGGAACACATCCAAATACTGTTCCAGACTCCCTGACTCAAGTTCATGTAAGCTAGCTAGAATGACATTTTGGAATCTCTCTCCTACAAAATTTTTCTTTGGGGTCATTCATGCTATGAAGGTATAAGTCAGTTGCCCAAACAAAAGTCAAGAAAAATCAGCAGTGATGATAATGGAAAGAACTTGCTCTAGCCTGGCTGACTTGGCTCCATGGTTGAGTATCTAACCAGGAGGTCCCAGTTCGATTACCAGTCAGGGCACATGCCGGGGTTGCAGGCTCGATCACCAGTAGGGGCCGTGCAGGAAGCTGCCAATCAATGATTCTCATCATTGATGTTTCTATCTCTCTCTCCCTCTCCCTTCCTCTTTGAAATCAATTAAGATATATTATATAGAAATATACACTATATATACACACCATATATCTACATTATCTATCTATCTATCTATCTATCTATCTATCTATCTATCTATCTATCTATCTATCTTAAACTTGCTCCAGTTGTATAGTATCTTTTTGGTAATACCCCTACTTTTGAGATGAGAAAAATAACAGAGGAAAAAAATTGAGTGTTTGAGATCACCACTGTGTCACTGGATCACAGATTACCTGAAGTCCACCCATCCCTTTTATTTCCATTTCCATGAGCCAATAAATCTCCTTTAGTTCTTAAACTAGTTTGAATTGGGTTTTCTGTTATATGCAACTAAAATAATCCAAACTCGTACAATACACATATTAAGCCACCCACAGTGAGCTGGCTAGACAGGTGCTTTTAAGTCTCAAGGAACACACTGAGATGGCCTCAGTTAGTGGGAGTTTGTTAAAGAATAGTTAGCAACCCTTTCCATAGGTGCAACACGGAGAGAAATGTGTTCTATCGCAGGCACACAGGGAGTAATGGGAGCCATTCCAGCAGGTGCACCTCTAGAGGCCAGGCTTCCTTGGTCTGTGTAATTCCACCACAATTATGACTCAGTGTGGCCCTGGCCCTATTTATCTCGCTTTCCTTCTGTCTCTGACCACGTTTGTTTCCATTGGTTCCTTGAAAGTCTGTTGATCCTTAATGTCCACACTGAAAGGCTCGTTGTCTCATGTGCTTTACTGTGGAGGGAGCAGCATTGCACTCAGGAGCCTCTAAAGTTCAGAATGAGGAAGGCTTTGCTCACTTCTATTTGATGTAATTAAAGAGGGCATATCTGGGTGTTTGTCTGAGAAACAGATGCCTGGTTTCTAGGAGTGTTGAATCTCTCTCTCCCTCCCTCCTTTTCCCTGCATGTGTGTGTGTGTGTGTGTGTGTGTGTGTGTGTGTATTTGTGTGAGTGTATGTATGTATATGTCTGTCTGAATGGGTGTAGGTGATAGTGGTTGCTATGGAAATGTCGATTGTTCCAATCCCCATGTTTTGTGCTTAACATGTTTTTATTTCCACTCTCCGTTGTACCTGGTATTTCAATGTTCCCAGCTTCTTTGCAGTTTTCGTAGGTAGGAGAGCTCCCTCCAGCTGCAGTGCTCTAGGACCTAGGACAGTGCCTCTCACACTGTGGAGGAGTTTTTACTTTCAAGGTATCACTGACCAATGAACTTAAAATGAGTTACCAGAAGGATGATTACATGTTTGGCTACTGCATCAATGTTAAATGGCTATAAAGATCTTTAAACTTTCCATTTCTTTGTGGGCCAGGCTGGAGACGACACTTTGGGGAGCAATTCTCCAATGCCTTGTTCTCAAGTATGGGGCACAAACCAGACACGTGAGCACTGGCTGGGAGCTTGTTAGAAATGCAGAATTTCAGACCTTACCCCGGAATCCTCAATCAGGAACTTCATTGTAAACAGCTCTCCAGATGATTTATACGCACAGTGAAGTTTTTAGGGAGTTTCCACACTTTCCTCTGCTTTCTGTCTTCCAGGACTGTGCTGCTATATCTCTACCTAGAAAGTTTTTCTTCAGAGCTTCAGATGGTTAGCGTCTCCTCATCCGGGTCACTGCCCAAGTGTCACCTCTGTAGAGAATTCTTCTCCGGCTCTCCGGCAAAAGCGATAGCCTCCTCCTCATCACCTTACCTTGTATTATTCCCTTTATAGTATTCATCACTTTCTAAAATTAGTGCTGTCCTTCTTCCTGTCCCCGCCCCCCGCTAGAAGGTGAGCTCCAGGAGAGCAGAGATCTTGTCTTATGTCATTTGCTGTCCTTCACCCTGTAAATGCATGCCTGGTGGTGGGAGGGACTGCCTGCAGCGCTGTCTACACTCCATTTGTTTATCTCATGACTTCTGCTCACTCCTAGCTCCTATTGCCTCACTGATTCTGTGTATTGCTTTCTCGGTGTGTGTCTCTGAATCTGTAATTAAAAATCAACCCAAATTGAGTTATAAAATGAAAAAAGGATGCTGGTGTATGTAACTAAAAAGGTGCAGAGTAAACGCAGTGATCATGCATAGTTCAGTGAGGGCTCCGTCTCTGCCCATATCTCTCAGCTCTGCCCATCTCCATGCATTCACTTCCTTTTCAGGACAGCAAACAGATACCGCGGAAGTCCCAGCTCTGGCATTCACACAGAATGCTCCTCCACAGTCCATCCTTCACAGTTGCTCTCCTTTAAAAAGTAAATTTCCGTTCCCCGAACCTCTTGCAACATTCCACCAATATTCCTTAGACTGAATTGGATCCCATGCCTGTTCTAAAAACATATACACATATAGAGAATTGTGTAATTACAAACAATAAAGTGTACGGATCTTAAGGATACAGTTCAATGATTTTTGACAATTATATATGTTCAGGTAGACATCAAACAAACCAAGGTGTCGAATATGTCCATCCCCCCAGAAAGTTGCCTTGTATCCATTCCAGTCAATCGGATGAGTAACAGTGTCTTGCCAAGCCATTCTGGAGTTAGAAATGAAAGGAACAATCAGGAATACTGATCCTGTCTTTATTTACAATACTAATACTTTATTCATCATTTATATTTGTTTGGATCTTTTTAAAAATATTGCACTAAAATATTATTTATCTTGATTATTGGGTGTTTTTTGTGTGCCCCCCCCCCCGCCTTAAATTTTGCACCCAAGGTGAATGCCACCATCCCCTCACTTGCCTCTCCCTAGTTGCAGCCAAATAGTCCATGAGCCCCCCCCTCTCTCTGTCTCTTTGTCTGTTTCTCAGTATGACTCCTGCCTGTGGCCTCTGCATACGACAGCCTCAGAATAGCTGAATTTCTTACATAGTAGGTATAGGCTCCCAGACCAAGTGCCCCAGAGAAGCCAGCGGGCCAGCTGCATTCCTTATCTGATTCAGCCTTGGAAGTCACTTTGTGCAACTTCTGCTATACTTCATTTATCACGGCAATCACAAATGCTCGCCACATACAAGGAGTTTATCTCTTGACTCGAGGAGTATCAAAGAATTTGTAGATATATTTTATTTATTTTAGAGAAAGATAAAGAGGGAGAGTGAAAGAAACATACATGTGAGAGTGAAACATCATCAACTGCCTCCTGCACACCACCTACTGGGGATCAAGCCTGCAACCTGGGCATGTGCCCTGACCTGGAATTGTACTGGCAACCTTTCGGTACACGGGACAATGCCCAACCAACTGAGCCACACTGGCCAGAGCACAGACATATTTTAAAGCTACCATGACCCCCAGTACTTTTAAAGCGAATTTGGAGTACAAATAGCTCTTATTTTCAAGTATGAAAAATTCATATCCAAACAAAATTTTAAACATTTAATTAGGATTCAATTTAAATTAGCTCTTCTTTGCTCCCAGGTTTAGCTGGATATTGTGGGATTTATTCATTACCTCCTCTCCATTCACTCACTGCTCTTTCTGGATCATCCAAGGTAAGGGTAAGAAGTTGGGAAGGAGATGAAAAGGAACAAAATTATCTTTTCACTTGGCTGGATGTTGAAAACTGTTTTCCATGGCAGATAGCCACAGGTTAACTCCTTCTCTCATGGGGTAATTCAGTGAGTGCTTTGGAGACTCCTCCAGCTGGCTCCTTGGACATCTGCCCATTATAGGGATGAGATACATTCCTACTGATCTTGCTAAATTCCACTTCAACTCATGATTTCCCCACATTACCTCTTCCCAGGGTTCACTCATCCAGGCAGTAAGTTCTTTTGGGAATCCCTTTCGAAATGGTAAGAGTCTAGACTCACTACATTCCAAGTTGCCTATATGACACCACAGAGAAACTCAGCAACTTATCTCCACCCAAATCTGCAGAATGGTCTGGGGCCTGTGGTCACAGGCATTATCACAGCCCTCACATTCAGACTTCTCCAGGGGAGAGTCAGACAGTAGTCTCTGTGCTCCCCAAACTCCAGAAGACCCAGGTCAAGTTTCCATAAGATTTTCTCACCACGCTGTTTCAATAGTGGCACCAGGCAAGGGCTTGGCTTTACAGACAGTTCAGCAAGCACACCGCCTGAGAAGTGAAATGCTGATCCACTGTCAGACAAATTAGATTTGGTGAGTGATTCTCTTAAAAGCTCCCCTCACTTGTCTGGGGAGATGGTGAAGAGCAAGGCTCTGCCCACTCTGAGGGGTGAAGGAGAAACGCCCTCTACCAAGTGTGCAGTTTTCTTTCAAGAAAGCCTCACTCTGAAAGCCCTGCTTTGAATTCCTACTCTTTTTTTTTAATCATAGCCGGGAAGTTGATGATAGATGATGGGTGTCAGGATCAATGTTGCGTTTCTTAGTAAGTGCCATGGGGATGTGGTTAGTACTCCTATTTAGAATATGTGAATCAAATATCCCCGAGGTCAGAGATGTAGGATTTCACCAAAGCTTCAGGACAACAAATTGACACTGCTAATGATTCTTTTATCTTATCTTAAAGTCACATATTATAGTGCCTACATCTCTGATGTCCATATCATGTTATAATTATTATAGCTTTATAACTAAATCATTTTCCTTAAGATCAGGAACAAGACAGTGATGTGCACTTTCACTACTCTTATTCAACGTAGTATTGGAAGACCTAGCCACAGCAATCAGACAAGAAGAAGAATCAAAAGACATGAAAATTGGAAAGGAAGAAGTAAAACTCTCATTATTTGCAGATGACACAATATTATATAGAGAGAACACTAAAGATTCCACTAAAAAAAACCTTCAAAACACCAAAAATAAACTACTAGAACTGAGCAATGAATTCAGCAAAGTAGCAGAATAAAAAATATTCAGAAATCAGTTACATTTTTATGCACCAATAATAAACTATCAGAAAGAGAAACTAAGAAAACAATCTCATTTACAATTGCATAAAATAATACCTAGGAATACATTTAACCAATGAGGTAAAAGATCTGAACAATTATAAGATACTAGAGGCTCGGTACACAGAATTTGTGTACTGGGGGAGGGGGGTCCCTTCGCCCGGCCTGTGCCCTCTCACAGTCCAGGAGCTCCGCAATCGATCCCACCCATCCGGGGCTCCTTGATGGATTGCCCCAAAGAGGTAGGCCCTGCCCACCCGGCCGGGGCTCCACGATTGATCACCGCACAAAAGGAGGGAATAATGTCTGAATGGTTGTTCTGCTGTTTGGTCGATTTGCATATTATGCTTTTATTATAGATTGAAGAAAGAAATTGAAAAAATAGAAATAAATGGACGTACATACTGTACTCATGGATAGGAAGAATTAATTTTACTAAAATGTCCATACTACCCAAAGCAACCTATGGATTCAACAAAAGTCCTATCAAAATATCAAATGAGTATTTCACAGAAGTAGAACTAATAATCCAAAATTTCTATGAAACCACTAAAGAACCTGAATAGCTACAGCAATCTTAAGAAAGAAGAACAAAGTTCGAGGTATCATACTACCTAGTGTCAAACTATACTACAAAGCTAGACAAATCAAAACAGCATGGTACTGTCATAAAACAGACTCATAGATCAATGGAACAGAAAAGAGAACCCAGAAATTAACCCACACTAAAATGTTCAAACAATATTTTACAAAGAAGGCAAGAACATACATTGGAGAAAATGGTGTTTTCCTAACACCAATAAATGGTGTTGAGAAAATTGGACAGATATATGAAAAAAAGGAACTAAATCAACTCTCTATCCTATCTAATAAAAGAGAAACATGGTAATTAGCGTACGACTGCTACCCTTCCCATTGGCTAACCAGTGCAATATGCAAATTAACTGCCAACCAAGATGGCGGCCGGCAGCCAGGCAGCTGATGCGAACAGGGAGGCTTGCTTGCTTCAGTGACAGAGGACTCCAATGTTCCCCGCCTGCAATGCAGGCCTCTCAGCTGCACTCTAAGCAACATTGTAACAAATATAGAAGCTAAACAAAACCCCAGAAACCTGCTTTGGTCCCGGGCTTCAGCCAGCAGGATCACAACATTGTTTCAAATACAGAAGGTAAACAAAGGCCAGAAACCTGCTTCAGCAGTGGAGGCCTAAGAGCTGGAGCCAAGCCTGAGAGCTAAGGCTGTCCCAGAATAAAAAATAAATAAATAAATAAATAAAGGAGAGGTTAGTACTTTCAGTTACCTGCCAGCCTGAAAACAGCCCTCAGCCCCTCACCCAGACTGGCCAGGCACCCCAGTGGGGACACCCACCCTGAAGGGGGTGTGACCAGATGCAAACAGCCATCATCCCCTCATCCAGGCTGGCCAGGCACCCTAGTGGGGACCCCCACCCTGATCCAGGTCACCATTCAGGGCAAACCAGCTGGCTCCCATACATGCACCAGGCCTCTGTCCTATATGGTAATGGGTAATATGCCTCCCAGCACCGGGATCAGCGGAGCCGCGAGGCCTTCCGGTACTGGGATCAGCATGACAGGGGGCAGTGCCCAAACCCCCTGATCGCCCTGCGGCTCTGTGTGTGACAGGGGGCGGGGCCACAACCTCCCTATTGGCCCTGCTCTGTTAGTGACAGGGGAAGGCATCCCAACCCCATCATCAGCCCTACTCTGTGCCTGATAGGGGGGAGCTCCCCAACCCCCTGATTGTCCTGCAGCTCTGTGTGTAACAGGCTGCGGTGCCCCAACCCCCCGATTGGCCCTGCTCTGTGTGTGACAGGGTGCGGTGCCCCAACCCCCCCACCCCCTCACGGGCCCTGCTCTGTGACAGGGTAGAGCCATAACCTCCCCATTGGCCCTGCACTGAGTGTGACAGTGGTGTTGCCCCAACCCCCTGATCGGCCCTGCTCTGTGGGTGATAGAGGGCGACGCCCCAACTGCCCCCCACAGGCCCTGCTCTGTGTGTGACAGGGTAGAGCCATAACCTCCCCATCGGCCCTGCCCTGAGTGTGACAGGGTACGGCGCCCCAACCCCCGATCTGCCCTGCTCTGTGTGTGACAGGGTGCGGTGCCCCAACTCCCCTATCGGCCCTACTCTGTCAGTGACAGGAGGGAGCTCCCCAACCCCCTAATGGGCCCTGCTCTGTGCGTGACCGGGGGGAGCTCCCCAACCCCCTGATCGACCCTGCTCTGTGTGTGACAGGGTACGGAGCCCCAACCCCCCTGATGGGCCCTGCTCTGTGAGTGACAGGGGGTGGCGCTGCAACCTCCCCATTGACCCTGCCTTGAGTGTGACAGGGGGCAGTGCCCCAACCCCCCAATCGGCCCTACCCTGAGCGTGACTGAGGGTGGCATCACAACCTCCCGATCAGCCCTGCTCTGTGCATGACAGGGGTGGCGCCCCAACTCCCCAATCAGCCCTGCTCTGAGCCTGACCAGGGGCTGCACCTAGGGATTGGGCCTGCCCTCTGCCACCCAGGAGCAGGCCTAAGCCAGCAGGTCATTATCTCCCAAGGGGTCCCAGACTGCGAGAGGGCACAGGCCGGGCTGAAGGACCACCCCTTCCCCCAGAGTGCGCAAATTTTTGTGCACCGGGCCTCTAGTGCCATATATAAGAATAAACTCAAAATGGATTAAAGACTTAAATGTAACACTAGAAATTATAAAACTCCTAGAAGAAACCATAGGCTGTAAACTTTCTGACATATTTCTCAGCAATATTTTTTCTGATATATATCTCCGGACGTAAAAAAAAATAAAAAATAAAAAAATGGGACTACATCAAACTAAAAAGTTGTTGCACAAAGGAAAACATCAACAAGATGAAAAGACATCCTATTAATAGGAACATATATTTGCCAATGATACATCCGATAAGGGCTAATATCCCAACTTTAAAAAGAACTTATACAACTCAACACAAAAAAAGCAAACAATCCAGTTAAAAAGTGGGCAGATGATCTGATTAGACATTTGTCAAAAGAAGACATCGAGCTGGCCAATAGACATATGAAAAGAAGTCCAAAAGAATATATGCACCCCTATGTTCATTGCAACATTATTTACAATAGTGAAGATACGGAAGAGCCCAAGTACCATTAATAGAAGTTGGATAAAAGAGCTGTGGTACTTATATACAATGGTATATTACTTGCCCATAAAAAAGAATGACATCTTACCATTTGTGACAGCATGAATGGACCTACAGGGTATTGTGCTAAGCGAAATAAGTCAGACTGAGAAAGACAAATACTATATAACATCACTTATATGTGGAAATTAAGGAACAAAATAAATGAGCAAACACAACAGAAACAGGCTCATAGTTGCAAGAACAGACTGATGGTTACCAGAAGGGAATAGGCTTGGTGTCTGGGTGAAAAGGGTGACAGGATTAACAAATTAACAGTTACAAAATAGTCACAGGGTTATAAAGTACCGCATAGGGAATACAGTCAATAAGATTGTAATAACTACGTATGGTGCCAGGTGGGTGCTTGAAATATCAGAGGGAACATTTTATACAGTACACCGGAAACTAATACAAAATACTACTGACTGCAAATTATAATAAAAAGGTAAAAAAAATAATGTGCCCTCTCACTACTATTTCTTTCTCACCTAATAGAATAATTCCTTAATTATATTCTTTCCCTTATGGAAATCCAGAAGTTTAGATAATCCAAAACATAATCCAAACAGATTTTTCTTTTTATAGAATCTGAATGTATTTGCATCTTTTTTTACACATAGCAACAATTGCAGATTTTATGGAATCTATCTTTCGAAGTGAATACTTAAAAGAGTAGTGGTTTTTGAGATGTGGTTCTTTCCCAAAGTTCTCTTTAAAAATATAATCAGTCAACCAGAGGTCAATTAGCAAGTTAAGTCATGACAGGGTGGTAAGTGAATTCTCAGATCTGCTTTATCAGTTAGGCTTTCAAAATGCTGCTGACTTAGAGGAAGCTGGAAACTGGATGAAAAAGAGTAGTGAAGAGGAGAATAGGCAAGTAAAACAAGTTAAAAGTATGTGCTGCATTATGTTATTATCCATACCTTTTAAAGTCTATGTCTTCCTACTATTAGTTATTAATCTTCCCATTGTAATAATGATTGCTGAAATTGAATATATATATATATATATATATATATATATATATATATATATGCAAAGTGAAAGATTCAAATTATCCATAGACTGAATAATTACCGTTTGAAAGGTCTTATCTTTGCTGCAAGAGGATGAGGTGAACATAGACATGTTTTATTTTAGAAGTATATAAATTGAATGAACATGGTTCATTATTAGTAATCTTAGTTCAATAATGAGATTGCAGAATTGAAAAGGACAGTAAAAAATTTGACAAGAGCAAACTTACATAACCAGTAACATTATTTCAAGGGAATATTTGAGTTTCTACTTTAGAGGGCTTTGCCTCAATAATATTCTCTGAATTTGGCTCTTTATCTCAGTGATACATGCCCTGGTCTTTATGAAATATCTCAATTATTGAAAAAACATGCTATGGTTTATTCAACAAGTATGAGCTTGTTTATATTTAGTATTCATTAAATTTTGAGACTTTTTTCTTTTATCTTATGTTGCAGTTAGGTCATATATACATGACATGTGAAGACTGAGCTTACATAAATATTTGGTATAATATTTAGTATATTTAGTACAAAATTTAAAAAGGGGTTAACTTGATATATATGTAGTAATATATAAAAGGTTTATGCTATGTGATAATTATATATATGTAGCATGCAGATTCACTGAATTAATGCTAAAGATTTTTTTTACATAAACACATCAGGTAAATGTGGGAGGGGAGAAAGAGGAACAAGACTGAGGAGGATCTTCTCTGTATTCATTCCAAAGACCAGGGGAATGTAGAGCCCAGAAAAGTCTGCTACCAGGTGACTGAAAACAAAAGAAGTGTCCTGTGCCTTATTTTATTTAAGGCACATTTTCACCCTCTACTCCAGGGGTTCTCAACCTGTGGGTCGCAACCCCTTTGGGGGTCGAACAACCCTTTCACAGGGGTCGCCTAAGACCATCGGAAAACGCATATTTAATTACATATTGTTTTTGTGATTAATCACTGTGCTTTAATTATGTTCAATTAGTAACAATGAAATTGGGGGTCACCACAACCTGAGGAACTGTATTAATGGGTCTCGGCATTAGGAAGGTTGAGAACCACTGCTCTACTCTGTTGTTTCACTTTTACTATGTAATCAATAACCTTAAACACAGCAGGGGTAAGAGAGTGACTGCCACTCATTCTTTAATAAATGATAATTAAGTACCTGGTATGAGATCCTCACAGAGACAAGACTAGGCAGGCCTGCTCCCAGGGCAATCACATTCCAAAGAGAGGCAGACGTGCATGATGACAGCCATGTGGATCTGCTGCTATAATCTGTGATTACAGGACCCTTCGTAACATTTTTCTAAGGGCATGAAGGAGCCACTGCGGAATTTTAAGGTGGGGAAGAAAATGATCCTTACAAATCTTAAAGACCAAAAAGGCAGATGGAATGATCTGTTCAGGACAAGGTCTTCCTTCTCCCTTCTTTTTCAGGTCAAGCGCTATGTGTTTCAAACCTTTATACAGGCCCCGACTTAGAATTTGAGGGCACAGAGGGGAAGGAGTGAGCATGCTACAGAGAGTTGATTACAAATGGGGTGTGTGTGTGTGTGTGTGTGTGTGTGTGTGTGTGTGTGATATACCCATAAAAATGTCCAGGAATATCATTCCCTCTCTATGGCCATGTTCATAACAGTTTTACCCCAAAGTCTGGTTTTCCCTTATCATGTGCTCAGAATCTATATCTAGTTTATAAAACTGTCCAGTTCCAATTCCCTATTATCTCTGATTTCAGGGCTTCATAGGGTCCCCACTGACATATCTCTCAATGCCTATAAATGCTACTTACAATGAGGACTGTAAAGACTTTCCCATTACAGCTCCTATACTACCAACACCACCTCTGCCATTTCCACCATCGCCTCCCTTACTCCATGACCCACATCAATGCCACTCCAACCATCACCAGCATCCTACATACCTTCATGGGGTATTTCAATATTGTCTGGACCATTCTGCGCATACATAATTTTGGTGTGAACTGGTTGTACCCACTTCCAGAATTAAATTCTGGAACAATTTTCCCCCTCATTGAAAACAGAGAAAACTAGTAAAATTGGCTGTAGTTTCTTTTTTTTTTTTTGCTTAATTCCTCCAACTTGATGTACTATTGATTTGTTTCTCTAGATATCTTTTTGCTTCTTTTCACATCTTGCATGCAGTGTTTTTCTTCCACATCCAACTTCTCAGCAGAATAATATGGGATCATAGAAAAATCCTAACCTTGACCCACCCATCAAATTACATTTATTTAATTGCTCTGTGGCCATTTTACCCAGCCAACTTTTGCACTAGATTAGATCCAATGAACAGTTTCAGATGTCTTCTTCCTGAAATTTTATTAGCTCTTAAGGTAATTCTTCTTCTCTGATTATTTCTTCCCAACCTCCTTTCTGTAAAAAATAATTTTTTGGTAAATTATTTTAGTATTCTCTGCTTTGGTATTGATTATTATTATTTTTTTAGAGGAAGTTTTCGTCAAAACCTGCACACAGAAATAAGCTATTTCTTTATCGAAATAATTGTATCTTCATATCTTGACTTTTTGGTTGTACTTACTTTATCAACATTTTTCATCACTCAGATTCCCTGGGAAGTTTGAGGTTTATTGGGGAATGCTCTTGGGGTCAATATCTGGGTGAGAGTGTTGCAAAAGAAGAACTAGGCAAAGGAAGTGGTTGAATGTTACAGGTCTGCGACAAAGCCCTCGGCAGATCCTACAGGGTGCTCTGGAACTAAGGTAACCCTTTTAGAGCTGTCCCAGAAAAACAAAAACAAAAACAGTTCTGGCCTTTTATAGGTCTATGAAAATTGCCTAACTTTCTAGACATTATTTTTGAAAGACTGCTCCAACATCATCATCCTTGCCTATATCTTTGTGGACTTTGCTTAAACAAATTGATTTTCCAGATATTTTCTTAATTCTGTAGTTCTTTTTCAAGTGAAACTGCAATATTTGAAGTAGGTTTCGCGTACTTTCCCTTATCTCCATATAAAAGGATACAGTGCATAAAGTCCAGTGCTGAGTAGAGTACAGCAAGATTAGGGCACAGTCAGCTCATCAAAGTGGAAGGAAATTATGGCGTGGCCAAGTCAAGCCTGGAAAAACAAGTCCAAAGTCAGAAGCAAAGTAACAAACAGGAAAGATAGTTGGGTATCAGGATCGGTACAGAAACTGGAGTGTTGAAGAAACTGGAGCAGAGCAAGAGTAGGTCAGAGACAAAGCCAATTGCTACAAATAGCACCCAGTGACCACACTTTGCATTTATCTGTCAGTTAGTCCTGAATGTGTGGTGAATGGAATAGTTACCCTAACTTAAAATGATACAAAGAAAGGAGACACTTTTATATTTGAGTTTATTTCAAGAGAAATGGACTAAAATTGTGTCATGAAGAAATAGAAATTCTAAACAGATTAACTACCAGTGGGAACATTACATTAATAATCAAAAACCTCCCAATAGTTCCCGAGTTACATCCTTTTATAATAATTCAGTAATGTAGTAAGGAAAACAACACAAAACAACTCCCAGTAAGCAAAAGCCCCGGACCAGATGGTTTCCCCGGTGAATTCTACTGACCATGTAAAGAAGACTTAATGCCAATCCTCCTCAAACTCTTCCAAAAAATAGAAGAGGAGGGAGCATTTCTAAACTCATTTTACAAGGTCAGCATTGCCCTGATTCCAAAACCAGAAAAGGACACCGCAAGAAAAGAACATTGCAAACCAATATCCGTGATGAACACAGGTGCAAAAAGTCCTCAACAAAATGTTAGCAAACCAGCCCTTGCCAGTTTTGCTCAATGGCTAGAGCGTTGCCTGCTGACCAAAGGGTCCTGAGTTCGATCCCAGGCCCCGGTCAGCCCATGCAGAAGGCAACCAATTGATGTGTCTCTTTCACATCTAAGTTTCTCTCCCTCCCTCCCTGCCTCCCACCACCTTCCTCTTTGCCACTCTGTCTGAAAATCAATGGGAAAAATATCCTTGGGTGAGGCTTAAAAAAATATCTATATCTATATCTATATCTATATCTATATCTATATCTATATCTATATCTATATCTATATCTATCTATCTATCTATATATATATATATATATATATATATAAACCAAATTCAACAACACATTAAAAGGATCATACACCTTGATCAAGTGTGATTTATTCCAAGGATTTTAAACGGGTTCGACATCTATAAGTCAATCAGTGTGATAGACCACATTAACAAAATGAAGCATAAAACTCAACTGATCATGCAGAAAAAGCACTAACAAAATTCAATATCTATTTATGATAAAAACTCTCATTGAAGTGCGTATAAATGGAAAATACCTCAACATAATAAAGGCCATATATGACAAGCCCATAGTTAACATAATACTCAATGTTGGAAAGCTGAAAGCTTTTCCTCTAAGATCAGACACAAGGCAAGGATACCTGCTCTCACCACTTTTTTCAAAATGGTATTGGAAGTCTTCGCCAGAGCAACTAGTTAAGAATAAGAAAAGACATCTACATCAGAAAGGAAGAAATAAAACTGTCACTACTTGTAGATGACAAGATATGATATTTAGAAAACCCTAAAGACTTCACACACAAAAAAATCTGTTAGAACTAATAAATTTAGTAAAGTTTCAGGATACAAAAATCCATATATAAAAATCAGTTGTTGTTCTATGCACAAATAATGAACTATCCAAAAAAGAAATTAAGAAAATAATCTCATTTGCAATTGCAAAAAAAGAAGAAAATATATAGAAGTAAATTTAACCAAGGAGATAAAAGACCTATGCAAAGAAAAAAAATAAATGGGAAGACATTCCTTGCTTATGGATTGGAAGAATTAATATTGTTCAAATATCTGACTATCCAGAGCAACCCACCTATTCAGTGCAATTAATTCCTATTGAAATTACAACGGAATTGTCATGAAAATAGAACACACAATCCTAACATTTGTATTGAACCACAAGAGATGTGTCTCTTACCTATCTTTGCAAACAACATTTTTCAGAATCCTTGGTCAACTGGAGTCCAGCTCGATTCTTCAATGGAAGGACAGGAAGAAACCAGTTTTGCCCTCTTTCTCTTTGCATAGGGCAGCCTCTAGCAGTGCCTGTCTCCTTGGAGATTCCTGCTCACTCTGGATGAATACAGAGACCTCCATTCATACTGCTCTTGAGCTCTGGTTAACCTGCCTTAACCCTTTGTCCCTTCATCTTAAAGGCACTAGAGACAGACGGATGTAGTTAATATATGGGAAGTTTTGCCATTCCCTCTTTGGTTTTAATGCTTTTCTAATGCCTTTGTAGCTCATTTCTCATACTAACTTTCTTTTACTGCACTAGATGGCATAGGTTCTGTTTTTCTGACTGGACCCTGATACACCCACTAACATGTGTCCCTTTGTACAAAATGAGGGTTGTGTTGGCTTCTAGGGGTTTTTAGCTATTTATTGGTGATTACTTCCCACCACACTTTTCCTGTGATCTTGCACACCCATTCATTCATTCAACAAATATTTATTTTGCTACTACCAAGTGCTAGGCACTGTTCTAATTGCTGAGGATACATACAACAGTGGAACATAAAATCAGCCTCGCTCTCACAGAGCTTTCATCCTACTCTTAGGTAGGATAAGCAACTGTCCCTGTTTGATGGGATGGAGGGGTTTCTCCTGACACAGGAATTTCAGTTCTAACACTGGAGAAATCCCAGGCCAATTGAGGTGTTTGGATGGTTGTGTGGGGAAATAGATAAAGGAAAATGATTTTTTTAAAAGTCAGGTGGTAGTAAGTGCAATGAAGAAAAGCAAGAAGGAAGGAAATGTAGGGGCGCGTGAGGTTCCTGTTTTGATAGTGTGGCCTGGTAGACATTTTGGATGAAGTAACATTGAGCAGGGTCCTGACTAACATAAGGATATCCAGGCTGAGAGACCAGCCAAAGGGAAGGCCTGAAACTGAAATGTGTTTGACATATGTGTCAGTCATGGCTCCAGCAGGAAACAGATGGCATTAAAAACAGTAGGCAAAGAGTAGGGATGCCTTGGGGGACAGTGTAGTACTCAAGGGTTCGTAACGATGGAGCATTCATAACTCCTAGATCTGAAGAGGATAACAAAGGGAGGTGTTTCCAGAACTTGGACATAGAGAGGCCTGTGTGGAATGGGATGACTGATAGGAGTTGAGGTTCTCAAGAGGACACAGAGACCTCCTTTTCTGAGACCTCCCCATTACTTCAGGGAGGGAGGTGAAGGGAAGAGATCAGAATAGAGAAGGGAAAAAAGAATCAATCTTATGGTATTAAATGGGAGGAAAATGTAGGGTAGCAAAGAGCAGAAATTTCCCTGTTGTTGGTATTCCAAGGATGGCTAATGTTCTTTTTGACTTTCTCGCCTTACGTGATAACATCTTCTTCTCCATCCTCACCTAAGTACAGAACTTTAGTGCATCTACAGCCACAAATGTTGTGTGCTGTGTGTGTGCGTAAGTGCAGACTGTGAAAGGGGACAGTTTTCACAGATGGACTGTCATGATGTGGAAGAGTCACAGGTACATACAGTACAAGCAGGAATTGGAAGACAGGGGTGACGACAGGATCAAATGCCACTCAGAAATTTGCAGAAATTCTCAAGAGGGCTTTGCACATTAATATATTATGAAATTGGGGACTTGAGCCAATCTTATTGAGATAATAAGGAGCCAGAAGATCATAGATGACATCTATAATTCTTCAACAACTCTAGCATGTAGTTGTTATTACCTACATCATGGATTAAAAAAAAAAAAACCTATTTGAAGAAATAGAATTGCTCCTCTTAGTTCATATACAATTAAACCGAGTAATGCTAGGAAACTGATTTAAAATAATGGGAACAATTTAGATAATTTTCTTTATGAAAATGTATAATTGCAATGTGCAAAAGTGGAACTTTATGTTTTCTCAGAGGAGTTTGTATAATTTCTGATCTCTACCATTGATGATTTTTTTGGCTTAGTATGTTGTATTTATGGGCAACTTAATAATTTGCAAATCAGAGTTTGTTCTTTGCAGCAGAATTACTTTGTTGAATAGAATAACCATTATTTCATTCTTAACGATCAACTTAATATTAAAAGCCCTAAGGTGACAATTACAAAGCTCACACTCTTTATTTTGCAACATCTTAAATCTGTCTCATAGCTAATGTTTCTATAGAAATTTCACGTGAAAGGCAAATGGAGTTTGAATCTATGGTTCTTCTAAGTTAAGCTTTTGCAAGTTATGACAGGTTATCAAGGTACTTCAGTTCTCATTAGAAAGTCCTAATAAGATGTCTAAATAAGAGCTAGGTTTGAAGTCTAAAATACTTCCCCTAGAAGGTACATACATATATATGTCTGTTGGTGTAAGTAAGTAGAAAACTTACAGTTTTCTCAGACATATGAAAACCTAAGCACATGTAAATTCTAACATGTAATGTAAAATATTATTGATTCAGTCCTTGCAGTGACACAAATAAGGGATCTGTGATAGGTTGCTGACACGTCACCAGTCTTCAAGTACATGTTACCATACAATCAGCAATATCAGATCTATAATGCCTCTTAGACCCCATCTACCTATGCAGGACTGCAGCCTCTCATAATTTTGAATTGTTGCCAGTCTGTGGGTGAGTTTTCTGTGTACAGAGACAGAATCATTACAGTCTTTATTTAGCACTTCTTTTCGTGCTCCTAGGCACTCCTGAGGCTGATGGTGCTGTCTGTGGGAATGCTGATCTGCTGGGCATAGTCTCTGCTGTGGCCACCTGAACACTCAGGGTGCCTTGCATGGCTGCGCAGTGTGGGAAGGAAAGATGGCCTTCATCCTAGGTCCTCTTCCCAGTACTGTTAATGCACTTGGCCTAAGAGGGAGCTTCCCACCTGAAGCTATACCATACACGATGAGAGCTTTATCGCTTCAGCACTCTGGGTGGCTGGGCAGGGTTGGGGCACAAAGAAGTCCTGGGTCGGTTTTCTTAGTCATAAGCAGTTTCACCTACTGTCCCAAGAGTGTTCGAATACTATTCCACTCTGTGTAACAAGGATGTAAAGTATGGTGGTGACCACTGTCTAAGAAAACCTTTGAGGAACACAAATCCTTGAGGTTATTTTTATCTCTCTAATAGTGATTTTCAACCAAGTAGTGAGGCTGAGTACATGAAGAGGTACTACCCCAATTCTCAAGGATGCTCATTTATTCTCTGCTTACCTCAAACACATAATAAAAAAAATCCCTTCCCACAAATAAAGAAAAAATAAACAAACAAAATTTTCTTCTTCTTGCTCTAAATCAGACCTCATGAATCAAATAAATGCTCTTTAGGGAAGGAGTATTTTCCACATACCTACTCTAAGTATCCAAGTTCCAGTTGCAACCTAACCATATAGCTAGATTATAATCACGCACCTATTTTAACACTTTAGCATATACTGGGCTATTTAAAGCTTTGCTAAAATTAATATATAAAATAGAAATATCAGAACATATAGAAAGCTAATGTAACAGATACTACTATTTTATATACAATTTCATTCGTTCCTCCTTCCTTAGTGACAGAACCCTGAATTTTTCAGGGTGACTATCCATGTTGGGAAAGGCAATCCACCTTGGACCCGAAGCATGCCTACATGTCCTTGCTGGGTTTGCCAAGAATGCTCCTGACCCAGGTCATTTGTCAGGGTTGTTGCTTATTTTTGCATCAAGCAGGATCAAGAGCAGGTTTACTAACCACTTGCTATAAAATATTGGGTTACCTCAAACTCAGTACTCTTCTCTTGCAATGCAACCCATTGTATGTGCAGGCCTTTACCTAGTCCAGAGCATAATTTCCATGGAACTTAAGGGGCAAGGCAACCTATACAAATATTCTGTACCATCCTATATAATAAAAGGGTAATATGCAAATAGACCAAACGGCAGAACAACCAAACAACCAATCAAAGCGTAATATGCTAATAATACGCTAAGGCTGCTCAACTGCTTGCTATGACGTGCACTGACCACCAGGGGGCAGATGCTCCGACCTGTAGGTTAGCCTGCTGCTGGGGTCCGGCTGATAGGGACTGAGTGAGATAGGCCAGACACGCCCTGGAGCCCTTCCGCGGCACCTCCCTGGCCCCATGGTGCACCGGTGGAGTCCCTTAGCCTGGCCTGCATCCTCTCACAATCCGGGACCCCTCGGGGGATGTTGGAGAGCCAGTTTCAGCCCGATCCCACAGGCCACTCCACTTGGGAGGGTGTCAGATGCAGGGCTCATGGCTGATGAGTGCTGCTGTGGCAGCGTGAGCCTCTCCCAATTGGGACTGATCGGGTGTGAGCCCACAGCAGGCACAGTGGGGCCGAGATGAGTGGGAGCAGCAGGTAGGAGCTGCAGGCGGTGTTGGACTGCAGGTTTTGGCCGGTCCCTGCAGGCCACCCAGAGGGATCCTACCTATGCACGAATTCATGCACCGGGACTCTAATGATTAATAAAGACCCAGGAGTCTCTTTTCTTTGGTCAGCATCCATGAAACAGTAGCAGTATGACTTAATAGCGTGAAAGTTAGGTAAAATCAAACTCCATACTTGATATGTAGAAAGTATATTGCAACTAATTGTGACCAGGTGTCTAAATTCTGGTCAAGGATCTATAATTACTAGGAGGAATTTATGGCAAGGCTCCTTAGAGGGTGATAGGTGGCCAGCATGAACTCCCCCGCACCAACACCCCTTCCTCCTTTCTATTGTTAGAATAAAGGAAGACAGAGGGATATGTAGCAGCCATCTTGGACCATGTGATTACCTTGAGGATGGTAGCCTATACCAAGGATGGCAGAGAAGAAAGATAGAAGAGGCTTAGGTCACTGTTGAACTTTGTGGAGTCCTCATACTTATTTTGGTCTGCTTGCCTGCCTCTAGATGGTTATATTAAGTGAGAGAATAAACTGGTTGTCTGTATTACAATGTTTAGGGTTCTCCTTCTTTCAGAATCATTAAATAATTTTATACAGGGGTGGGCAAAAGTAGATTCATCATAATAATACATAATAGTACAATAATTAAATAATAATACAAAAATAAACCCTATGTTTTGTGTACTCACAACTTTAAACCTAATTTTGCCCATCCTTATCTATACTAATAAAAGGGTAATATGCTAATTAGACTGGATGTCTTCTGGCATCCATCCGGACATCCTTCTGGACAACGCCATAGTGGCAGGGGCCGAGGCAGAGGCGGTTAGGGGTGATCAGGCCATCAGGGGAGGGCAGTTAGGGGTGACCAGGCCGGCAGGGGAGGGCAGTTAGGGGCGACCAGGCAGGCAAGCAGAGTGGTTAGGAGTGATCAGGCAGGCAGGCAAGTGAGCGGTTAGGAGCCAGCGGTTTCGAATTGTGAGAGGGATGTCTGATGGCCGGTTTAGGCCAATTCCCACAGGATTGGGCCTAAACCAGCCATTGGACATCCCTAAGGGGTCCTGGAATTGAGAAGGGTGCAGGCCGGGCTGAGGGACCCCCCACCATGCATGAATTTTTGTGCACCAGGCCTCTAGTATATTATAAACACCTTATAAATGAGATATCAGTGGTATTAAGCATCTCAAAAGTGTTAGTAATTTCTCAGAAGTGCTTCATGAAACTCTCTGAGAAAACTGATTAGCAGAATTAGGAGTCAGAGAATCTGTTGTGTAGGACTCTGGGTCCTTCCCTCATCACTTCAACTAGAGAAAGCTTATTTTTTATTGGTTTTGTATCAGTTAGTCTTTTGGCTAAGGTTTTATTTGAAGACAGGCTCCATCTCTATCAGAAAGTTTGAAAACTACTGAGTTAAAGAAATAGTTCATGAAGAACCATCCATGGCATTATGTGAATGTGAAATTAGGAAAGTTTATCTTAAGTTTACCACTTGGAATTCATTTGACATTAGTGTAATTATATTTGCAAAAATAGAAAATTAGTTTTAGTTGTGATGAAATGTATTTTGGCAATCCTTGCGCTTGGATTTCCATTTGTAAGTAATTTTAAAAGGTTCTATTCTTCCCTGAGTACACATTTTCAAGTACCTATTATTACTCTTCTACTTTATGCATTAGTATCTTGGGAAGAATATTGTCCTTAATGTAGAACTGGGGATTACAATGTTATCATTTTTGAGATTTTTTTAAAAACAATTCCTAAGAGGACTTTGCAATTACAACACATTAAAATACTTTTACTATTGCGCTAAGATAATCTTACAACAACTGCTCCAGCTTTACCATAGTAAACACAGAAAAACTTCTGATACAATAAATTGGGGGCTAAACAAACACAAAACATTTTTTAGATGCCAACTATCTGATATAGAGTATGATTTGGTTCTATTTTATTTTCAGTCATGCATCTATATCCTTTGAATTCAGATCTAATATGCAATGATCAGAAGTGAAAAGCAGTTACACAATATACTAGCTAGTCTTGAGTTGAAAGCACCAAGGTATCTTTTGGTTAATAGATGTTTTTTTCAGAATCACAGTGATGTTTCTAAAAGCTGGTCCAGTAAAATCCTTCAGTAGCAATAGTGCTATTTCTTCTCTAGGCAGCCACCAGAAAGGATGCCTTTGTGAACCATTCCAAATGGCTCCATTTCCTTCCAGTAAAGGAAAATTACATAGCACCATGGTTCAGAATCAGCAACTGATTGAGGTTGAATAGATTGAGCCGGTGTCTTTTCAAAATGTTTAACAATTGGTACATCATAGGCATTGGTGAAGAGTGGCAGTCACATGGCATAAGGTCAGATGTTATGGGAGGGGATGTTTGTCACCATATTTGGAAGTCATGAATACACAAAGACAAGAGATCACAAGAACAAAAATCTGGGAGTTGAAAAGAGGTGGAAAGCTGAAAAACTACTTGATTTGCATTGTAGACTTAGGAATAGTGAAAAATTGTAGTGACTAAAAATACCTTTAAGTAGAAATAGGCTCCCAGATCCTCTCTAACTCATTCCATATAACTAGTTTGTTGCCTCTTCCCCATCACAGCAGAAGACAATTTATTCTTTGTGGACAGTAAAACCAAAGGTCTTTGGCCTGGAGAAAATTGGGCACAGTTGAGGGCCAGGATACTGGACTGAAAATAGGGATACAAAAGGGAAGGCTGAGAAAGTTATTGTCAATATCCAACAGTCTTCTCCTCAATTCTGCTCCCAGAGCTCTAACAGCCTGACCTATACTCTTACGCATGACATTAGAAAATTCTTTATTGGGGAATCCAACCAATCCAAGATAAATTCCTAAAGATATTGATATTAGGTCCTCCCTAAAATATTTTCAATAATAAGAAATTTAAAAACTATTGTAATTTAGTTTCCCCAGGAAATAGACTCTGAAAGGGAGATTACCTTGCAGGTTGTGCTGGGATAACAAACGACCTCCCAATCTCAGTGGCATATAGAAATGCCGTGTTCTGCTCAAAATCAGTTTCAATTGCAGATCTAGGCTTCTGGAGAACAGCCTCTACCGCTGGCTTTTTGCAGAAAGGAAGGAGCATGGCAAACCATGCACTGACTTTTAAAGCTCAGACATGATGGACATCACTTCCGCGAACATGTCATTGGCTAAAGCATGCCATAAGGCTAAGCCTAATGTCATAAAGTGGGACTATAAAATATCCCCTCCATCCATTATCTATTACCCCCAAGCTTAGTGATTAATACAATATGTATTGAAGTATTCCTTTTCATGATTCTAAAGATGGGCTAAGCTCAACATGGTGATTCTTCAGCTCTCTGTGGTGTCAGCCAGAATCACTGAGGTGGCTGCATTCAACCAAGAACTCAGCAGAGGCTGAAACAGCCAAGATATCATCTCTTTCCCAAAATGACAGTTGATGTCAGCTGTTGATCAGAGTACCTTGTTTCTCCTTCATGGGCTAATCCATTATTCAGTAGTCCTGGTGTGCTTCCTTATATGGTAGTGAGAACAACACAGGAGAATTAAAATGGAAGTTGTCAGGCTTCTTAAGGCCTATGCCTGTGATTGGTACCACTTCTGCTGCACTCTGCTAATCCCATATTTAAGTGGGGGGGAGCAGACAGGGATGGAGTGATGTACGCAGCTGTCACTGGAGGCCATCTACTGCACTTCAATGGAGAGGGAAAACAAGATTTTGGTGATTGGTGATGATATCTAGCACTGGAGACTTAAAGAACATCAGGAGTTTGAGGAAAGCTTCAAACATGAAAGTGAGAAACCTAAACACACAGGATAACTTTGTAGAAACCATGTAGGGAGAGGGAAATGTAAAATACAAACAGAACAAAAAAGCCCCCTACCCCTTAAAGTTCAGACAAAAAAAGAAAATATTTCATTCATAAAAAATAACATTTTAATAAAGTGAAAATAAAAAAAGAGTCTTGGAATTTAAAAACAATGGTATAAATGAAAAACTGCATTAGAAATTTTGGATTAAGTTGAAATCTGCCAGGAGATAAGGCACAAGACAGAAAGTGGAAAATAGGGGGGCATCTGTAATATTGTCAACAATAAAAAAAGAGTGGAAATAATAGAGAAAAGATAAGAAAATCAGACGATCAGTCTGGGAAGTCCAAATTTTTATCTATCAGAGATGCAGAGATAGAGAACAAAAGCAACAGAGGGAGGGGATCACCAAACAAATAATTCAAGAAAATTTCCCAGAACTAAAGGTCATGAGTTTTCAGATTATAAAGTCCCCTGACAGCAAAATGGATCAAAATAGATCTAAGCCAACTATGGTGCATAATTTTGAAATTTCATATATTTGGGAGAAAAGATAAGAGCCTACAAGGTTCTAAAGAGAAAAGCATGTTTCATATAAAAGATCAAGGATCACAATGGCACTGAACTTGAGCAATAGCTCTTGTGGGAGCTAGAAGACAAAGGCAATTTGCCTTCAAATTTCAAGAGAAGATTTACAATTTATAATCCTAAATTCAGTTAGCTATCACAACTAAGGGGATCTAATAATACTTTTCAACTGTACTGTGTCTCAAAATATTATCTTCCATTTACAAAAATAAGGGAGTAAATCAAGAAAGAGCAAGATATGGGAGCCAGAAAGCAAGAACTTGATTAGAAGAGAGAGGCAAAAGGAAATCCCTTAGAGCACAAACAGCCCAGATGAAAAAAGATGAAATGCATTCAGGACAATGTATTTGAACAGACTGAGAGAAGATTAATACTTCTAAGAGGCAGTGAGAGTTTACATATACAGTAGGTCCTGGGGTTACTTCAGAGATCCCTTCCTACCCCGCGAGGTAACGCGATTTTCGCCATAAGTCGGAACCCACCTACATAAGCACCTATGTCACTCACATGGAGCGCACACACATAGCAGTAATGGAGTGAAACAGTAAAAAAACATTTAAAAGAAAGATAACAATTCCTGACCTTCACTTGTGGTAAATAAATAATAAAAAAACCCATAAAGCACATATGTACATATATCAAAATGACAGAACTTTTTTTTTTTTTTAATAAATCGGAGATGGCGATGTAACCACGAAATGATGAACGTCGGACTCGGCGTAACCCGAGGACTGTCTGTAAATTTTAAAATTTACTTACATGGCTCAAATATAAGTATCTACATAGCTGTAGAATTTATAATCCTGAATTTTGAACAATATTTTAAAGTATAGGAGAGGTGTTGGGAAGCATCCAAGGGACAGATTGGTAATACTCTCATCTTCCACTATGGGAAATCAGTAAATAATTGAAAAACAAAGAATTGAAACTACTCAGGTTATTTAGAAGTAGCAACTATACCCCAATAGAAACATCTAACAGAGTAGACGATTCAGTAATGTAAATTAAAAAACTCTCTCTTTTGCTTGTCACTTTGAGTTAATTTTTTTAAAAAATACTTTTTTTTTAACATGTAAAGAGTCTTGTCCAATACAGATATACATATTCACAGATCCCACATCATAATTTTTGGAAAAAAGTATTTTGGAAAACTTTCTAAGCGATTCTGATGCATAGCCTGGTTTGGGCATCATTACTTTGAAGAACAAAGATCTTTGTGAGCTGTGTTCTTTGATAAGGATTCTCATCTTTCAAATTCAGATGGAAATGATAGCTCACAATCTAGTACAGCTCTTCACATTTCTTCTTATCTCCAGTTTGGGAGGCAAGATTGTATCTTACATATGCAAGTATGAAACAGTGATGATGGCAGTGGCATGAAGCACATTGCTTACTTAGGGAAAAACACACAAAAAACAAAGGACTTGAAAAAAATCAGGAATTTTGTTATCTGATAAACTCATAAATTGCCTAATGTACTTTTAACTTTTCTGCCTCCCTAATGTTCATTCACCTCCCCTGCACTAACCCTTAAAAAAAGTTTTAGTGTTTTATTCTTTATAAATTATGCTGAGCAAGGGTAGCACCTTCATACTCCATTCTATGAAGAATCTGTTTCTTCTGCCAGGAAATATTTTTCTGGTTGAACTGAAACTGTGAATTCACTTAATTAAATGGCCAACTGGACATTTTAAATCTTATTTCACCTGATGAATAAATGATTCTGCATCCCAATTTATTCTGTAGAAAACATAATTATTTCTAAATATATATATATATATTGATTTCAGAGAGGAAAGGAGTGGAAGAGAGAGACAGAAACATCAATGATGAGAGCGAATCATTGATTGGCTGTCTTCTGCATGCCCCCCACTGAGGATTGAGCCCACAACCCAGGCATGTACCCTGATCTGGAGTCAAACCATGACCTCCTGGTTCAAAGGTTGACCCTCAACCACTGAGTCACACTGGCTGGGCAAAAGCATAATATTTTATAATCTCTACCATATTAGTGTTGCTGACATGAAAATGGGTATGAAATGTTTAAAGAATAAAACCTCCAAACTGCTGCAGTCAGGGAAGAAAGTTCAAGTTACCAATTACTGCTTAACAAACTATCCAAAAACGTATGTGCTGAAAGAACAACCATTTTCTAACATCTTGTGATTTTGCAGGTAAGGAATTCAAGCTGGTCTGGGTGATTGTTCTGTTCCACGGGCATGAACGGAAGTCACATGGTTTAGTTCAGCCAATCAGTAAGCTGGTCTGGAGGAGCCAAGGTGGCTTCAAATGAAGCCGTGGACCTTGGCAGGGATGACTGGAAGGCTGAGCGTGGCTGGGACTATTGACTGGAGCACCTACCTGTGGAATCACCAGCCAGGATGATGATCTCAGGGTAGCTGGGCTTTTAATCTGACTATCCAGGGCTCCCAAGAGGGAATGTTCCAGGAGGCCTGGCTGAAGATGCAAATTGGGGCCACCTTTACTCTACCCCAGAAAGTATCCTGACACTCAGGTTTCTGAGATTGACAAATCCCTTCCTACTGAGGACCAATCTAGAAGTTACTCTTCTAATATGACACTCAGATCCTTAGAGAAGGAACAATCAAGAAGGCAAAGCAAGATATACAGACACCTATAAAAGAAACAACTTCAAGGATGAAAAAACAAAGCCTTTATTGGTAACAAGCATCTACTATAGTCACTTACAAAACATATCACAGGAAGCAAAATCTCTGTATTAATATGACTGAAAAATACATTAAAAATAAGTAATTGCATTGATGTCAACAAAGCTGGCTGTGAAGTCGATGACGTTAAGGGGTTATAGCCAGTGTAGTATTTTAAAAGGAGTATTAAAGGTGGGCCAGAAGATAGAAGTCAAACCTGGTTTTGTTTCCAAAGATAGTGAGGGAAAACTCAATCTTTTACAAAGTTGTTTCACTGTTGCCCTGGCCGGGTGCCTCAGTTGGTTGGAGTGTTGTTCAGTACACTAAAAGTAATGGGTTCGATTCCCAGGCAGGGCACATACTTAGGTGGTGAGTTTGATCCCCGGTCATGGTGCAACTGATCTATGTTTCTCTCTCACATCGATATTTCTCTCCATCCCCTTCTCCCTAAAAAAATCAATAAAAGAAACATATCCTTGAGTGAGGATTACAACATTTTTTCTTAAAAAAAAAATTGTTTCACTGTGTACTGAGTATAATGACCTTCACTATGCTGCTCCCAGGTCTTATGGGAGTTGGAACAAAAATTGACCCTACTTTGTGCCGGGCTGCTAGAATGATGGGGCAGGTACTTGGTGCAGTTGGAGATTTACCTGAGATCTTCACAGAATTGGAAATCTCCTATTTCCTGCTTGAAAGGCTTCTAGGTGCACACCCTGCAGGAGACAAGAAAGCAGCGAAGGTGCAAAAGTTGTCTAAGAGTGAAGTGAACATAGGTTCCCTGTCAACTGGAGGAAGAGGCAGTGCAGTCAAGGCCGATTTGGGCAAACTCATTTTGACTAACCCTGTGTGCACAGAAGTAGGAAATGAAATCGCCCTTAGTGGAAGAATTGAGAAACACTGGTGTTTAATCGGTTGAGGTCAAATAAAAAGAGGAGAAGCAATCAAGGCAACAATAGATGATGACTGAAGGATTCCAGTTAAATAGTACACTGGGATAAAGCCAGATTTTCTCTTAACCTATCCCTATGTTTTCAAAGCAACCCTGAGGAATGAATTTCACAGTTCATTGCCTTTGTAATAGCTGTTATTCTCATTTTTTTTTTTTTTGGTGATGAAAATTTAACCTCTAGTACTAAAGTAGAGTCTACAATAAATGAAAAGAATTGGCATAGTGTTAGATTGAATCTATCAGAAATGAATCATTCCTCAATAATGCCAAATTTATATATTAATGCAGGTTTGAAATGAAACTATTTACAACAACCAGCTTTTGCTGTAGCACGCATACCACCAAATCTATTGGAAATAAAGGTTTTCTCTAAAAAATAAAATAAAGTAATTGCAAATGCAATGAATAAGAGTTTCCTGCAAATAGTAGTAAGGTCATTACATATGAAATCCTTCCTGGTTTAGGTTGTGAAAGAGAAGAGCAATGAGGAATGCACAAGCAGAACCTGAACAATGGGAAAAGAAAATAAATACAGATAGAGCAAGAAATAAGCTAATCCTTTCAGCCCCAGATGACTAAGTGATTTGAGCAGATTTTTAGCATGGAGGTTGAAGATAGTACTATAAAAGTTCTATTATGTTGTCTTCATATTTGTTACGTACAAATTATGTTTGTATTAGCTATCTAGTAAGTGAATATGTATTTCTCTTCTACAGTCATTATTTATGACTAAATAAATATTTGTTGATTGAATAATTGAATGTATGATGAAAGTACAAATAAAAAATTAATAAAAATGAATAATTAAAATCCCCTATGATCATATGAGATTCTAATAAACTTCATAATCTATGGGACAGTTGAAAACAATATTCTAAATATGAGTAGAAAAAGCTAAAATCTCAGTTTTTACATACCTAATATACAACTTTAGTAATCCCCACTGTTTTATGACAATGAGCTATGACCTGAAGTTCTCTTAAGTGATTGCAAATTTCTTTAAAACGTCTGCTTATATTTTGTTTTTGACATAGGGATAATGATTCCAGCTATGTTGTCAGAATGTATGTAGGAGCATACAGGAAAAGTATAGATTCCATTTTTTCTTATAAGTAAAAAATAATCGCTTCTCTATTGACACTGAATCATTTCAGGGTAAGAATATCAGGCATGTCAGAAGATTGATTCTCCCAGACTGGCAGGCACTCCCATAAGGAAATTGTATTTCAGTAAAAAGAAGGAGGAAATGTCACAGATTGTAATATAGTCAACGGAAAAGTAGAGAGTAAGTTATCACATGTGATAATAAAGAATTCAGGACAAATAATATTTTTTTGTTAAAAAGAAGTTTCCTTGAGAAATGATGGATAACTGTACATAATGTGAAATTGGGAAATAATGTTCATAGTTTAGTTTCCTGAAAACTTATTATAAATGTGCTCTACACTGTTAATAATATTAACTGTATAGTATAGGGAATGATACATACTGGAGCCAGGCCAGGCATAACCATAATGATTTTTTTTTTAGTTGTGTGGAACTGTAGTTATGAAATTAAAACTTAGCTATAGTTATTCTTGCCTTGGTGCTGCATGAACTGTAAGCATGGATCTCACGGAAGCTTGAAACTGTGTTTTTAGTGATACTGATTGCACCTGTACATCAGGAAAGGGTGCAGGCTGTAGAAATAAGAGTGGGTTTGGTTGTCAGAATACTTTCAGACTTTGTACTTTTTGTATTGGTGGTATGGCTTCATGTAAAGACTGAAATATCTTTGTTCCAGAGAGGGATCCCTCAGAATTTCATTCTTAACCTAAATTTGCGTTTCTGATGATAAAATTAATATTTGCATGTTGAAGGAAATTTGGAAAGCACACAGAGTAAAATAAGACACTTGTAATGGTCACCACTTTGAGATAGTTACCATTTACATGTACCTGCTTTTTCTTCAAATATCTTCTTTGTATCTGTGTGAAAACCCTCAATATTTCAGACGTTAGTATAGCATCGTGGTTGCCAGTAGATGCTTTGGAACCAAAGTGCTTGGATTAAATTATGCTTTCGATTTTTATCTGTATGATCTTATATGATGCCTCAGTTTTCTCACTTATAACATAGAGATGATAGTCGATTACCTAGAGTACTTATGGGCACTCGATGACATAATTCTCATTAGAGCCTCCTTCCTTTCTCTTCATCCAAACTTTATTAAAAAGAGCCAGGTTGTGGCGCACCGAATGGAAGAGGATTTGCTATGGTGACACATGGACATATTGGCAGAACTTGCCAGGAAACTGTCCTCTAGACTACCAGGGGAATATTAATAAGACAGGACCCGGAGAGTATTATGCTGAGCGAAATCAGCCAGTCAGTGAAAGACATGTATCACATGATCTCACTCATATGTGGAATCTGATGAACAAAATGAACTGATGAACAAAATAGATCCAGAGACATAGAAACATGGAACAGACGGACTAATTTCAAAGGGAAGGTGGAGGTGGGGGGTGGAGAGAGATTAACCAGGGAACTTACATGCGTATATGCATAACGCATGGACACAGACAATAGTGTGGGGAATGCCTGGGAGAGGCAGGTATAGGGTGGAGGGAAAAAAGAACAAAAGAGACATCGGTAATACTTTCAACAATAAAGATAAATTAAAAAAAATAAAAGAATGAAAAACCAAGATGCCCTATGATCATAAGAGATTTTCATAGGGAATTGTCTCATTGCTACAAATCTGCCTGTGGGGGAAGGACAGGTGCCAAGGGAAGCAACTGGTCACCATGCATTGCAGGAACCAGTGCTGGGGAAAGCTGGAAAACAGGGAGTAACACCCTCTCCTCCTGCAGGGTCTCTCCAGCAGCCTCTACTGACAAAGTTTAACAGTGCTCCAGCTGGTAAAAGAAAGATACTTAAAGGGCCTAGTTCCATTTTCTTAGAGCAGACAAAAAGGGTGAAGTTGGAGCTGAGAGACAGTAAATTAATAATTGGCAGATCTTGTCAAACACTTGGAACAGTGCCTGGAATCTAATACGTGCTCAAGGACTAGTAGCTTCAATTTTTTCAGTCACATGAGCATACATATGTACACAAAAGGGGTCACCTGTGCTATAGTCTGCGTTCTAACTTAGTAAGATATTATGGCTGTTCTCATCAAAATTTCTTGAAATCCCAATTTTATGTCTATACTAGAGGCCTGGTGCATGAAGTTGTGCACCAGTGGGGGTCCCTCGGCCTGGCCTGCGGGATCAGGCCGAACCTGGCTCGCCAACATCCCCGGAGGGGCGTCGGATTGCAAGAGGGTGCAGGCCAGGCCAAGGGACCCCACCAGTGCACAATTGGGGCAGGGGAGAGACATGGGAGGTTGGCCAGCCAGGGAGGGACTGCAGGCAGGCTCCAGGGTGTGTCTGGCCCATCTCGCTGAGTCCAGATCAGCTGGACCCCAGCAGTAAGTTTACCTACTGGTTGAAGCATCTGCCCCTGGTGGTCAGTGCACGTCATAGTGAGCCACCTTAGCATATCATTAGCATATTATGCTTTGATTGGTTGAATGGTCAACCGGTCGACTGGACACTTAGCATATTAGGCTTTTATTATATAGGATAAGTATCCTTCATGTGAAAATATTAAAATGTATTTAGCCATTATACTATTGTGTATATTATGCATTGTTTCTCATTTTTAATCTGATAAGTAAAGGTGGGTAAACATTATGCTTTTTAAGTAATTTCCTGTGGTTAATACCCAAGAAAGAATTCAAGTTACAATTGTTAAAATTTTTATATATATACTGCTAAATTTCTTTGCAGAAATATAGTTGCAATTTATACTTTCTCTTGAAATTAGTATCTGCTACAATAGATTTAATATATACTTTTAACTTTGACTATTTGCTGAGAAAAAAATGTGTCCTATGTTTGTCTAAATTTGCATTTTGATTATTTAATTTTTTTTTTCAAAAGCAAAGAGTCTTTATTCGAGCTAGCTCGAGCTCCCCATCCACCACACTCACCGACACAACGGCAAGCCAAGTGGCAGAGAGAGAGAACTCTGTGTGGAGAGAGGTTTTATAGGGGGGTGGAGTAAGGGGAGGAGAAAGGACTGTGGGCCCTGCCGATTGGCCAGGCGCAAGTAGGTGTCTTGTTACACAGGATGTGGTAGGATGGAGGGTGTAGCCCTTACCCTGGGGCAAGATGGAGGGCATAGTCTTCGCCCTTTCATTTCCCCCTTTGTCTTGGAACTTCCGGCTCAATCATGAGATGGACTGCATTTCTATTCCACCGTTGCTAGAGGCCCGTACTGGGCACACAGAACTATCAACTGAACTATCCCTGTATGCTTAACAAATGGTCCGGTGGAAGGGAAAGAAACCATTTTAGCTTTAACAACTTCTATTGAAATAGGATTTTTCTTCTTAAAATTCCTCTATGGCTATCAAAAAGCCAAGTCAAGATTAATTTATCTACTGTATTCAATTTGGCCTGATGTTTGCATAAACACAACAAGAATGGTAACCGACCACCTTTGCTGGAATCTCATGGTTGAATCTTAATGTGCCCTGTAGGGCCAGGAAGCCAAGCCATCCAGCTGCCATCAGGCCTGCCTGCAGTATCTGCTGCGTTAGGTGAATCCCTCACCTGTAGCAACTCCACCTGAGCCCACGCTCTAGGCTTTAAGGCCCATCTCAGTAGCCCTCCTACTCGTTGCGGCCCAGAGTGTGTGGGGGTTCCGCAGGGATGCAGAGGCATCCTTATTGCTCCCCTTCTGCTCTGACCAACCGCCAGTGATGGTAGGGCATGGAACTGACATTCCAGCGCCAGCCATCTTCAGGGCTCCCAAGCAGGATACCAGGCTTTCTTCTTGGCATTTTTACTGGCTTTAAGTCTTTAGAGCTCAGACAGGGCTCTTTAAAACATGATACTCCAGTCAAAGTTTTCCATCAATAAAACCACTATTAGGCACCAGTCTTATTGACTCTATGCAAAGAAATGTATTGCCATGACTTCTTTAGCATTGCCAAATTTCGGAGAAATTACATAAGGAGAAAAATATACTGATCTGCTCTAAGATTTTCTGACTTTCCTTGCCAATTCCTTTTCATGGATTCTTCAGAGTTATAACAAAACAGTATCTGTTGGCATAAAACCTTCTTTATATGCATAACCATGCCTCAGACCTTCTATTCTAAACAGGCCTTTCCCAGCTTTCTACAGTTGAGGTTTGTACTACCCCTGACATGGGCATGGTTATTGTTGTTGTTAATACTCACATGAGGATATTTTTCTATTGGTTTTTAGAGAGTGGAAGGGAGGGGAGAGACAGAGAGAAACATTGATGTGAGGGAGATGCATTGATTGGTTGCTTCCCACACAAGTCCCAACCAGAACTGAGGATAGAGCCTGCAATTGACCTTCATGCCCTTTGACCAGAATGGAACCTGGGACTCTTCAATCCATGGGCCAACGCTCTGTTCACTGAGCCAAATCAGCTGGGGCTGCATTTTGACTATTAATGAGGTTTGTCATTTTATACCTTTTCCCCCATGTTTCTATTGGATTATTAGGGTTCTTAAAATTTTGAAGAAATTCTTCATACATAAAGGATAGTGGATCATTATCTATTAGATTTGTTATAAATGGAGTTCTTGTTTAAATTTGAGATTTCATCTCTGCTTTAAAAAAGACCAACTTTTAAGTACAATTTAATTATAGTTTCCTTCATGACTTTCTATTTCTTTTATAAGAAATACTTCCATTTTTTAAAGATTATATGTTTACATCGTTTCTACTGGTTTTGACTTTATATGTTAGCTATATAATTTTAATGCATCTGAAATCAAGTTTGGTGATTATCTAGCATTATTTGTTTAAAAGCAGATCATTCACCATTATTTGTTTAATAATCTATAATTTTCTAATTGATTTGCAATATTTCCTTATCCTTATGTATTTTGCTTCATTTTTTCATTTGTTAAATTCAATGTACGTGTTCTTAAATAAATACTTTATGAAAATACCTGAGGCTGAGTGCATGAATCTGGGCCAGGGCCAAACCAGCCAGGGCTATTCATTATTTTTAAAAGTATTAGAGGGAATTGTAACTCTACATTTCCAAAAGTTTGTTTGCTAAAATAACTCTGCTCTGCCATTAGGTGATAGTCAACAGAACTGACCTAATTTAGAAAAATGTTGAAATTCTGTCATCTGCATAATTTTCATCCACTAACATAAATTCTTTCTTCACTTTAGGATCTATGTTATTTCCCTGATTCTCTAAAAATATATGTATTTGATATCAGCAGGATACAATTACCCTATGCTTTCACCTGAATGAGCTTTAATTATAGCAATTTAACTTAATCTTTAAAAATTAAATATTTTAAAATCACACACACATTCTTCACATTATATAAGTAATTCTTTACCATAGAAAATCTGAAAAATACAGAGACATATGAAGAAGAAAATTTAAATGTAATAGCATTCAAAACTAACCACCAGAGAGAACCATATGTTAACATCTTGGTGTATCCCCCCCTTCATTTCCTGTGCATACTTAAGAAAAGAGACAATTTTAGAAGAAAGTCAGATAGTTTATATATACATATGTATATTCCTTATAGACAATTAAATATTAATATTATATAACACTATTCTATTACTATATAATATTCTGTTACTATTAACAGGTTATTAAAATACTCCACATAAATATTTTAAACCTCCATATATTTTAAAATTCTACTTTAGCATTTTTATTCTATTCAATATTTTTAAACAAATGTACTTAGAATCTACATGGCATTTTAGTTACCTGACTTTTCCATAGCTTAACAAATTCCATATTATTAAATGTTAATTGTCTAGATAGATCACTGTGCACTCTAATTACCTTCTAAGGATAAATTGCTAAGCATTGAGTTACTGGGTCAATGGGTATGAACATATTTAAGGTTTCTACCCTATTACCAGGCTGCACCTCATGAAGTTTGCACCAACTGAATGGGTAAGTACCCTCTTCAATAATCTTTAGAAACCAATCTTAGCTTTTTGTTTTGGCCAGTTTTCTTTTAAAGCAGCCTTACATGAAATTTAAATGTGAAAAAAAATCCTATGAAGAATTTGAGATTAGGTTAATTTTAGAGTTGATTTGGGAAGAAACGACATATTTTTACAATATTCTTTTTTAAAATTTTTATTGATTAAGGTATTACAAATGTGTCTTTATCCCCCCATTGTCCCCTCATCCCCCCAGTCCTGCCCTCACCCTCAGCATGTCTGCCCTGACAATTTATTCAAGCAATATCTTATATTCTTTCAGAAAATGTTTTCCTTACATAGCACCTATACATTATTAAGGTTTATTCCCATTTATTTTATGATTTTGGTGTTGAATGTAGTTAGGCATTTTATAATGCTTGCTGACACTGAGATTGGAATCCTTTTTCCCGTGGAATCATCTGAAAGGTATTTTCAAGATTAGGAAGATGTAGTAAATATGGAAATTAAACCTCAGGTTCTGTATCCAGATTTTTTATCTGTATCTGGATGCACCCCGTACTGTGATGGGCAGGCTGGGTGTGCTGAATATCTCTCTCTCCTTGGCCCCTCTGGAGCCCCCACCCTGCTCTGTGCCCGGGGAGACAGGTCTTTAAGGCTCGCCTCAGTAGGGCCTCCTTGCCTTCTGGCTCCCAGTTACAGTCATCCAAGGAGTCAGGAAATCAGAGGAAGGAAAGTGAAGGGAATGTCTATATTTCCACAACTCCTTCCCTGCTCAGTTGTTATCTCAGTTGAATCCTGACAAGAGTCATCTCCACATAGCTCCCATTCCAGGTTCTGGTAATGGGTCCCTCTACTTGCCCCTCGGCCTTGTCAGAAGTTATGATTCCTTGCTATTGTTAATTTAGGATGCTGCAGAATCCTTTGGTGTTTCTCTAACCCTCTTACCCAGCTTGAGTGTGTCATCTGTTTCCCACCAGGATCTTACCTGAGAGCAAACATCACACTGGGACAGCACACATCCTTGTCATTTTTCTCATACTATTGAGGATGCCTCTTGGCTTTCATTACAATTATGATTTTGGCAATGGATGCAGGATAAATGCCCTACATTACGTTCAGAAAGTATACTTCTCTTTGTGATTTTCTGACTTTTAGCAGGAAGGGTTGTGGAATTTCATTCTCTGTATTTTGACATATACAGGGTGTCTCAAGAAAATATATGCACACTTTAAGAGCTGATAGGTCAATTGATGTTTATTTATTTTCAGATTTAACCCATTGGAATTAATAATGGTATGCAAAGTTTGTATACCTTTTTGGGGAACACTCTGTATATAGCGAGGGAGTGTTTTTAAATTGGACTTATTAATATATTCTTTAATATTGTAACTAGAGGCCCGGTGCACAAAAATTTGTGCACTCGGGGGGGAGGGAGGGTCCCTCAGCCCTGCTTGTGCCCTCTCGCAGTCTGGGACCCCTCGGGAGATAACGCCCTGCTGGCTTAGGCCTGCTCCCGGGTGGCAGAGGGCAGGCCCAATCCCTAGGTGCAGGCCCTGGTCAGGCTCAGAGCAGGGCCGATTGGGGAGTTGGGGCGCTGCCCCCTGTCATGCACAGAGCAGGGAGATTGGGAGGTTGTGATGCCACCCTCAGTCACGATCAGGGTAGGGCCGATTGGGGGGTTGGGGCACCATCCCCTGTCACACTCAAGGCAGGGTCGATGGGGAGGTTGCGGCGCCACCCCCTGTCATGCACAGAGCAGGGCCAATCAGGGGGTTGGGGCACTGCCCCCTGTCACTCAGAGCAGGGCCCATCAGGGGGGTTGGGGCTCTGTACCCTGACACGCACAGAGCAGGGCCAATCAGGGGGTTGGGGCGCTGCCCCCGTCACACACAGAGCAGGGCCCATCAGGGGGTTGGGGCACCGCCCTCTATCACCCACAGAGCAGGGCCGATCAGGGGGTTGGGGCACCGCCCTCTATCACCCACAGAGCAGGGCCGATCAGGGGGTTGGGGCGCCGCCACTCTCACACTCAGGGCAGGGCCAATGGGGAGGTTATGGCTCTACCTCGTCACACAGAGAGCAGGGCCCGTGGGGGGGGGGGGTTGGGGAGCTCCCCCCTATCAGGCACAGAGCAGGGCTGCTCAGGGGGTTGGGGCGCCGCACCCTGTCAGGAACAGAGCAGGGTAGATAGGGAGGTTGTGGCCCTGCCCCCTGTCACACACAGAGCCGCAGGGCGATCAGGGGGTTTGGGCGCTGCCCCCTGTCACACTGATCCCGGTGCCGGGAGGCCTCATGGCTCCGCTGATCCCGGTGCTGGGAGGCATATTACCCTTTTACTATATAGGGTAGAGGCCTGGTGCATGGGTGGGGCCAGCTGGTTTGCCCTGAAGGGTGTCCTCAATCAGGGTGGGGGTCCCCACTGGAGTGCCTGGCCAACTTGGGTGAGGGGATGATGGCTGTTTGCAGCTGGTCACACACCATTCAGGGTGGGGGTCCCCACTGGGGTGCCTGGCCAGTCTGGGTGAGGGGCTGAGGGCTGTTTTCAGGCTGGGGGTGACTGAAGCTCCCAACCGCTCCTTTTTTCCTTTTTTTTTTTTTTTTTATTCTGGGCCAGCTTTCGCTTTGAGGCTTGGCTCCAGCTCTTAGGCCTCCGCAGCTGAAAGTAGGTTTCTGGCCTTTGCTTACAATGTTGCGAATCTGCTGGCTGAAGTCCGGAGGTATTTGTTACATTGTTTCTTAAACTGCCTGCTCAGAGGCCTGCAGCCGCAGGCGGGGAACGTTGGTTTCCTCCGTCACTGAGGCAAGCAAGCCTCATGTTACTTTCAAGCTGCTTGGCTGCCGGCTGCCATCTTGGCTGTCAGTTAATTTGCATATCTTGCTGATTAGCCAATGAAAAGGGTAGCGGTCGTACGCCAATTACCATGTTTCTCTTTTATTAGTGTAGATGTTTGCTATCAATAAAACATCCTTTCATTCCCAGAATAATCCAAATTAAACTTACTTTGCTAATATTTTATTTTAGATTTTTTAAAATCTCTCTCACCTGGCTACCTTGAGGCCATCTAAAACAATAGACTTAGGTGGGAAAAGTAACACCATTAAATTGATATTTTGCTGAAGCATGAATTGCTTTGAGTAACTGAAATCTTAGTAGTCCTTTATCACCCAAAGCCCTTTTTTTGGTGTTTGGTTTCCTACAGTCTGGAGTTCAGAAACAAGTGGCTTATCCAACATTTCAAGGTGTCAATTTTTGACTAGGCAGAGTTGAGGGTGGGGGAGTAAAAAAGCAAAAATCAATAAATTAAGAAGGCCACAAATTAATGTCTTGTAATTATGTCTGAACCAGGATAAAGAGAGTATAACATGAGTGGAATGTCTTTCTATCTTTTATCTTTTAACCTGGAAAAAAATTATTCTGTTCTTTCAATTGTGTTTCTCATTATAACTCTATCAATATTGGATTTTTACATCTAGCAATAGCTTGAAAGCCTACATGATAAAGTGATTATAATGTATATTAGATAAAAAACTTAAAACATCAACTTATAGCAATCAATAATACCAATATTTTACACCTGTGTTATATAGCTATATCATATTATACCAAGCAAGAATTTTCATTTTGGTTCCCAAGTTAATTCCATCACAACAGAGTCCTCAGCACAATATCCCCTAGAATAGAAGAATTTTATTTAATACTAGAGGCCTGATGCACAAAATTCGTACAAGAGTAGGCCCTTGCAACCCCGGCTGCCTCGCAGCCCCGCGGCCCCCACCCGCCGCCCACTGGTCATGCCAGAAGGTCATTCCACCATTTGGTCTAATTAGCATATTAGCTCTTTATTATATAGGATTTGTATGAATGATTACGTATTTGGTGTCAAGCACTTGAAACATTAGAATAACTGATATAATTGCTGAGTCATTGACATATGGAAGTCAACACTATTAATTCTATCCCTGAAGAGCCTATCTTTGGAAATAGATGACTACAAAGATTGTATCTGAACTTTTAAATTAGATTCTAATTGATTTGATCTGATTTAGTTTAAGAATAGAATCTGCAAATATTGAACCTTTTATTTTCATTTAAAATTTTGTCAGGCAAATACCTAGTAAAGAAAAAACTGTAATCCTATATAATAAAAGCCTAATATGCTAAGTGTCCTGTAGACCATTCAACCAATCAAAGAGTAATATGCTAATGCTATGCTAAGGCCACTCAACTGCTCGCTATAACATGCACTGACCAACAGGGGGCAGGCACTCCAACTGGTAGGTCAGCTTGCTGCTGGGGTCTGGTTGATCGGGACTGACCAAGATGGGCTGGACACGCCCTGGAGCCCTCCTGCGGTCCCTCCCTGGCTGGCCAACCTCCTGTATCCCTCCCCAGCCTTGATCATTCACCGGTGGGGTCCCTTGGCCTGGCCTGCTCCCTCTTGCAATCAGGGACCCCTCAGGGGATGTTGGAGAGCCGGTTTTGGCCTGATCCCACAGGCCAGGCCGAGGGACCCCCACCTGTGCATGCATTTGTGCACTGGGCCTCTAGTTACTTGTAATCAAAAAGAGTTACAAATATCAAAGAAGATTTAGTATTTGTTTGATAAGAGGCAAGTTGCTAAATTTCATAGTGGAGAGTTTACTTTTTGAGGTGTTTTCTTATTTATCATTGCACTTCATTTCCCACTCCTCAGCTAAGGCTGTTCCTGCATCTGAACCCACAGGCATGGGAGAATTCCATTCCCACCATAAACTTGCCCCACTGCCTCTCCTTTCTAGTACTCTTTTGTGGTTTAGAGCTAAAAAACCAAGCGTGAGAACATATAGTGTCTAGTAAAAGCCAGTATTGCTGAATGAACTCATTAAAGCCAAGTGGGAATTGCAAACTCTGGAAATTAAAACATCTGAACATCTGTTAAAACTCAATCTGTATTTCTTTGAGAAAAAGACTAAATCTGATTGACTCTCATTATAGCATCTTAAAAGAATAAACAAAGAGGCTTGATAAGTAAAATTAATTTGGCAAGTGGTTCAAATAAGTTAGAATGTGGGATAATTCTTGGAAAGTTTTCGTCAGTTGAGACATAATATAAATCAACAAAATTCCCAAGTAACAATCAATCGAAACAGGAATTGCATTTACCAAAAGCACAAGAATGGATGGCGAATGACTAAGAACAACTAGATTATTTGTAAAGAAAGAAGAGTCAACGGGCATGTATTTCAGCAGCAAATATTTTGTTATTAGGAAAGTTAAAGTTATTTACTTAAGCTTACTTTTTTTTTACAAAGTGCCTACACACACTAACTATAGACATTGTTCAGTTGCGCGCGCTCTTTCTCGCTCTCTTTCGCTCTCTCTCGCTCTCTCTCTCTCTCTCAGTATGTTTTGGAACTGGCTTATTCTCACAGTGGCAAAATGAAATGTTTGTAGGATTTATCAAACAGTCAGGCTTCTGTAGACTGCACATCATGCACATGCAAAAAGCACTGCATATTCCTGTGCTGCTGTAAACAGTACCTTGAACCCCTCCTATCTAGGAATAGCCAAATTCCTATTGCTCCCACCATAATTATGTACCACTATTCTCTCGATAGCTGCCAAATTAAGGTGTGATTTATTTGGCCTTTACTCAAGAAATTCTTAAACTTTTTCATTTTGTCACAAATTTAAAAGCAGTAAGAAAAAAAAGTCACGATCGGTCTTGCATGCTTTATGTTAGGGAATAGTATTTCATGACTGAAACCACAGCTTCCCTGAGCCCTGCAGCTTGGGTGTCAATGGCATCAAGTGCACCTGCATGGCTGGCCCACACCATCTGGGATCCTAAAACATCAGCGCCACACCCACTGCACCCCCATCACTGTACTTCCACTCCAAGGATGGAGGGATGCTCACAAAATGTCCATTGGCCTTCTATTTGTTCTCCACGATATCTGATGCTGCAAAGAAGGCTCTCTGGTGTCCACTTCCAAGCCATCTGATTGTGAGCCCCCAGCTACAGGTTTATCAAGTCTGTCTGGCATTTTTGTGGCAACCACCTGTAGAACTAAACGCAATGACCTGCTTCACGCCTGCCAGAGGCAGCTCTCCAGGAGGGCACTTCCACCACGTTCACTTTCCCCAGATGCTGTTTCCACGCTCCCCGCCCCTCCAGGTGCAAGTTGCAATGGTGTCGTATGTGTTGCCATGTTTAGGTTCTAGAGGCTCTGGTCTGGGATTGAGATTGCATTTCTGGAAGAGTTCATGTTTCCCCCACTGAGCTCTTCTCTTGCACAGGAAAAGCTAAGTCCCCGTTTGCTCCTCCTTCCTATGTCACTGGAGCTCCAGCTTCCCTCAGCCTCCTTCTAGACCAGAGGTTCTCAACCTGTGGGTCGCGACCCCTTTGGCGGTCGAACGACCCTTTCACAGGGGTCGCCCAAGACCATCCTGTATATCAGATATTTACATTACGATTCATAACAGTAGCAACATTACAGTTACGAAGCAGCAACGAAAATAATTTTATGGTTGGGTCACAACATGAGGAACTGTATTTAAAGGGCCAAAAGGTTGGGAACCACTGTTAGACAAACTGGTTTCCTTGCCAAGGTTTTCCCAGTCTGTGCCTTATTTTGGGAAAGGAAATATGAGAGTAGGGCTCATTTTAAATACAGGGTATTTCTATGTTGTATTTAAATAGGTGATGCTATGTATAATCACTTTTTGTGTTTTTTATTTGTTTTCTAGTTTAAAAATATTTTACAAAACTGATGCATGCACATGGAAGTGGTAAAACTGGTAGAATTGAATGTACATTTCCCTCCAACCCTTGATTGCTATTTATGTGGTACTTCACCTCAGAGGAAACCCCTATTCTTAGCTTCCCATGTATATTTCTAGAGTCAGATAAGTAAACATATTTATGATTTTTTATGCAAATGCTAGCATGCTATATGTTCTCTTTTTCATCCTTCTTTTTAAATTTAGTGAAATATAATAGAGATAATTTAATACAGTGTCACAGGTCTGCCTTATTCTTTTCAAGGGTTACAGAGCATTTTGTTATATGAACGCATCATATTTTAAAGACAATCCCCCATTGACGATCACTGATGTTGTTCAGTCTTTTTGCTGCAGCAATGATGCAGCGAGTCTCCTTGCGTACTTGTCTATACAATAACAGCAGAGAAGTAGAAGGGATGCCACCAGAAGAGTTGGGGCATAAGTTTTGATAGAGATTGTTAAACTTCCCACTTAAGAAATCATAACAGTTTATGTAAACTCCTTACAACGAGTGCCTAGCTTCTCTCAAGCTCACCAGTACCATGTACTTTTAAATAAAATATTTGGATCTTTGTGAAACAAATACATGATAACTGCTGTTTCGTTGTCATGCACCAAGAGAGCAAACTGGTAAACTGATCTTCCTGACACGGCTAAGCACGGTCACTGTGTCCTCCTGATTCCTGGGACAGCCATCCCCATTGGCTCCATGCTTCCAGTCCAGTTATTTTACCTCCCTAAGCTTCACTTTCCTTGTTTTCAAATCAATAATATTAGCTTATTATGTGTAAGTACATCATATACATCAATTCAGCCTTTACAACCAATCTATAAAGTAGCTATTAGCACCTTCTTTCACTGATGTGACAAACAATTTCCTCATCTCTTAGACTGAAATGAAAGTGCCTTTTTATAAAATGTTATGAGAATTAAATGATAAACTGCATGTAAAAAATTAGTAGAATGTTTGGTCATAATTCAGTATACATTATTATTGTTTTATTAATAAGGAGACAGGAAAATCTTTATCACTATAAATATAAAAAAACAGATCCTAAAAATAAGTTTAGAATATTTCATTTTCCTATTGTATTAAACTTCCACAAACTAGAATAAAAAGATTAATATTAATTTCTAAGCTGATGAATTTTCACTATTTCTACAGCTATCTCTAGGTTTAGCTACTACATCTCAACAAAATTAAGTTAAATGTATTGATTTATATGCAAGCTAAAATCATTCATCAGGAGTAGCAGGATCTACTGCAAAAGAAAATGAAAATTTAATCTGAAATTCACAAGAAGATAATTTCATCCTTATTTTTAAAGGGCGTAGTCTAGTACTTCTGTATCCAGAATTAACAAAGGATGATAGTTTTGTCATATTTGCTTTGGCTACTTGTTGTATGCCTAAGTGATTCAACATTATAAAGATGAAATCATTTTTCACCCATCTGTGGAGAAAATTCTTGTCCTGCCCCAAGGTAACCCTGCCATGAATTTAGAGCATACAGGCTCGGTTTGCATATATTCACATATATTTTATTCTGCAACTTGTTCTTTTAATTAAATATACATTTTAAAATATAACTTTGTTTATTCCTTTTATTTGAGATTAAATTTCTATATCCTGGCTTATAATATTAGAGATTTGGGTTATTTCCAAATTTACTATTATAAGAAATGCTATGAATTTTTAGACAGAGACACCAGTATGGTGGTTACTAAAAAGAAAGGGGGTTGACATAGTGAAGGGTAGAGCGGTGGTCAAGCATATAGCGATGAAAGATTTGACTTTGGCTGGTGGGCACACAATGCAACATACAGATGATGTACCATAGAATTGTACATTGATACTATAGAATTTTATTAACCAATGTCAACTCAATAAATGCAATTAAAAAAATAAATGTTGTGATAAACATTCTTGGACATATTTTATTGCCTCTGGAGCATATTTACGTAAAAGCCAAATTGCTGGGTCACGGGGAATTTGATTTTCACCTTTAGTAGCCCTTGATAAATATAAAATATTTGAATCATTTATGCCTTTACTAAAGTACACACATGACAGTTCAAAGAGATATCCTGTTTTGCCACTTCCTAATTGTATAATCTTGAATAAGTAACTTTAATCTCTTGAATTCTCAGCTTCACCATCTACGAAATGGGCATTATCATAACTTACCTAGTAGAATTTTGATAATTAATGAAATCATGAAGGTATGGAGTGTGTAGATGGTATTGCTTGAAAGAAAATAAGCACTTATTATTATTATTATTATTATTATTATTATTATTATTGCCTTAGTGGTAGTAATTAATGATAATTAGAATTTTTAAATAATAGTTTATATTTGGAGGACCAGTAATGGATCCAGTTTAGACTGGTAAACTAAATTAGATAAATTGGGAAATTCAAAGATTGACAGGGAGTGTGGCTCTCCAAGCCTTAGGGCATATGAATAATTGTACTCAATTATTTTCTTGGGTGTTATTTTAAGATATAAAATATAAATTTTAAGATTTAAAATATAAAATATTTTTGTGTCCATTTTACAGAAAATTACAGATGGTCCATTCCTATGGGACCTGGGAAATCATGGGAATTACAGCCATGTTCATGCATAATTGCCTAATTCAACTTTTCATTTCTCCTCAAGACCAGCTTTAGGCAGGACTACAGCTACAAGTTATGCATATTTTGGGTGTGAAAGCAGGGGTAGGTGGGGAAGACTGATCTGGGTAGGAGGTAGGCTGGTTGCCAGATACCCCAGGGTGATAGAGAAAGCTTCTTATTATAATTTAATAGAAAGTCTTATGCCAAAAATGTTTCCATAAATAAATACAAATGTTGGTTCGTGTTGAAAAATGCAAATCAGATGGTTTCAATGTTTTAAAGCTTACTTGAAATACCTCAAATAACAAGCACAAACACTTATGTGTGTACATATATACATTTAAATGTATACCAAATTAGGCAACACAAAAAATGTTTTATAAAATGGCATAATGGGACCCCACCAGCACCCTGACATCAGGCTGAAATTCAGATGAAATAATACAACCTTAGAAGCACTGCAGGGACTTTCATCACCACAGCAAGTATTCATTAAACCTTGTCTTATTGTATTTAAACAACTGCAGCCCCAAACAGACAGAAACAAACATCTGGTCTGTCTGGCTGCATCGTTCTTATTCCAACATATCAATCTTCTACTTTCAGGGCAGCAAAACAATCGCGGGCAGATTAAATATGTGAGTATCTGGTCCAATGTCTAACTCTTGTATATCAAGTAGAGCTGACTTGATCTTTCTTTTCTACTGCTGAGGCAAAATTCTCTGAGAATTAGGATGTCGGAGTAAATTATAGAGATCTGGTGGTTAAGCTAACCTAAGATCCTCCATTCCTCATAAAACATCTGTAGAACATAATGGTGCCTTTTGGATATTAGTTGATTGACATAGATGATAAATATACACAATTTGCTTTATGAAAGCTTTCCTTACATCGCCAATATATTTTCTGGGCTTTAGTGGCCAACTTACTTTTAAACAATGCATTCTTGGGAATGAAAAACTATACTTTAAGACTATTGGCTAATTCAGCAAGTTGCAAACCTTTCCAAAATCAATGTAGATTGATGAGTTGTAGGAAAAATAATGATTTGAATTTTTTTATGGAGAAGTAAAGAAAATGCCAATGATAGTAATGACCCAAATAATTGTCATCATTGTGATTTGACCTGTAAATGGCACATAAATCTTATTACAAGAAACACATAATAATAAACCCCATAAAGTAGTTGAGATCATTAAGTAACTTGGAGGTGTTCAAATAGCTAAGTGATGGTAGCGTTGGGCCTTAATGGCAGATGCCATGTTCTGCCTTAAGAATCTCTTTTCCTATTTGGAGTTAGTTTATCCCTTATTCCAAAATTAAATGAAGTGCTTAATAAAATGACATATTATGGCCCTCTGGTGAATCATTTGATTGCTTAGACAACATCAAATAATTTATGCAACTAAATAGTCAGTGGAACTTTCCATAATTTGACACTGTTCAAAAGAGTGTTCAAGTGGAATGACTTAGTAGAAACTTTCACTGGCACAATTGAAAAAGCAGTCCAAACCCATTATACAGATTGCAGTAGGTAGATAATTTTCTAAACATCTTTCAGAATTTCAGAAAGGAAAGGCTAATTTATTCACTTACAATATTTAAATATCTAGCTAGGTTTATCAGGCACAGTGCCAGGTGGTAGAGGTGAATAGGTGTGTTGTCGGCCCTCAGATGGCTTGCAGTCCAGTAAAATGAAGTGGAAGTTAAGTATGCTCACTCATACCGAGGCACTGGCATACGTGGATGGTGAATGTGCTTAGAGGCGTGAGATGCCTCTAGTACTGAGTCCTATGGACATTATCATGAAAGCTAAAGCTGGCATGAACATTTACCAGGTTAACAGTAGAGGAAGCAGCATAGCTAGGATTCCAATGGTCAGCAGAGAAACACTGGAGGAAGTGCTCCATCTCTATAAGCAAACGTGGATATAGACTTGAAGAAGGATGATGGTAAGAGCTCTAGGCATCCAGAGCCAAATCTAGAGCCACAGTGGAGTGGCTGGCAACTCCGATCTAAGTCTCAGAGGGCACACAAGAAAGTCCTGTGTTAGAGGCTCTGGGGCAGTGACTCAGAGGTGAGGTGGGTGGTTACACGCTCTGTTACTTGCTATGGTCACTTACCAGCAACATGGGTTTATTATTCCATATAGTATAAGTAACAATATAACCCACACAAGTAGCATCGTCATTCAAGGGAGACTGCAGCTGAGGAATCACATGGCGATGACTCCAGAGTGTTGGTGAATAGGACAAACTCAGCCCCTGAGGGCAGAGACCCTCCAGACACACAGGAGACACGCACAGCAGTGTTCAAACCTGGCTGCGCTTTACAATCACCTGGGGGACTTTTAGGGTCCACTCCCAGAGATTCTGAATTAATTGCTTGGGGTGGGGCCAGGTATTGCCAGTTTTTTTATTCTGATTAAAAAACTTTTTTTTTTTTTTTTAGCAGTTTTGGGTTCACAGCAAAATTAAGCATAAAGTACAATTTCTCATATACCTCCTGCCCCCTACAGGCACAATCTCCCCCTCAGCAAGATCTCACACCACACAGGTACATTTCTTTACATTTCTTATCATCGATGATGACCACACTGACAGGTCATTATCTCCCAAGTCCTTAGGGTAGGGCTCACTCTTGGTGTTGCACACTGGGATTTGACAGACATATGGTGACATGTGTCTATCACTGGAGGATCTTACAGACTGGCAGTTTTTTAAAGCCTCTCTTGGTAAACCACTGCTCCAGCAGTTAGGAGCCACAAAGACAGGCGTGATGTTCAGGCAGTAGGATACTGTCAACAAAATTACAATAGGCCCACCACCTTCCAGTAGCTTTAACCTTCAGGCAAAATGCAGAACAATGTTTCTGAAACTGTGCTGACAACTAGAAGGAGTATCACTTGCTCGAGTTGTCAATTTGTGGGAAGGAATGGGAACAGCCTACAGAGGATGGAATATTCCCAAAAGCCACTAAGGCTAGAGTCTAGTAGAAAGAAATTTCTGATAACAAATACATGTGTCATAATGGAAGAAGATGTCTGGACTCAAGACAGATTGAAATTGGAATCCTAACGTTGTCAAGATGAATTACTTTGAGCAAAGCATCTGACTTATCTGAGTGTCAGTTTCTTCATCTCAGAAATGGAGATAATAGTACCTAACTTGAAGGGTCATTATGAGGATTAAAGTCATTACATCGAGTTTGCCATATTCCCAGCTTTTTGAGGATGATCCCCAAATGGACTCTATTATATATAATAGTAGAGGCCCCTAGAGGCCCGATGCACAAAATCCGTGCAAGGGGCTTTGCCCCACTGCCATGGCAGCTGGGGGCCTCTGCCTCAGGCCCTGCCCGCCATGGTGACCAGGGACTCTGCCGGCCTCTGCCTTGGCCCCGCTGCCGTGGCTTTGTCTGGAAGGTCATCCAGAAGGACGACCAGCCTAATTAGCATATTACCTTTTTATTATTATAGACTAGAGGCCTGATGCATGAAAATTCATGCAAGAGTAGGCCTTCCGTCCCCCGGCTGCCGACACTGGCTTCCCTCCGGCACCCAGGACCCGGGCTTTCCTCCTCCAGCCACCCGCAGGCACCCAGGACCCGGGCTGGCTTCCCTCTGGCCCCAGCTTTGTCAGGAAGGATATCCAGAATGACATCCAGAAGACGTCTGGTCTAATTAGCATGTTACCCTTTTATTATTATAGATTAGCAATGACTAAAGAAGAACATGTGAACAATGTCTTCGTGGTATAACATAGACTAGAGAATAATGAGAATTCAAAAGCAGGGGAAACACTGGTTGGACCATCCCGGAAATCTGCAATTCATGCAGAAACCTTCCTTGCCCTTCATTTTCTCCTCAGTTTGTCAGAAGCACCATCTTTCTTGCACATCTTGGCTAAGAACAGACATCTGGCTTTGCATAAGCGTAAATGAAATGATTTGTGACAATCTGTTATCCACAAAAAGGGCATTTATTCGTCATACTCAGCAAAGATAACAGGAATTACTGCGTGCCAAATCCTTCATCTCAAAAAGAAAAGGTTATTTGTATATATTTTATGTTACCGAAAAGCTACTGAAATGAGTTAGCTGATGAAAAGAAAGGATTTGTGGTGGATGGTGATTTCAAGACCTGAGGGTGATATTATGTCAAGACCTATGATATTATTATTTTCAAATATCTTCAAGAATTTGGTGTACTTCATAACCAGTAGGTGTCACTGAAGGCATTAAGCACAATCTTTGTTTCTGAGAACTTTGTCCCACAAATGTTGGTGTGATTTGATTGGTAGAATGATAGGCATAAAGGATATTTATTCTAAAAAGCAATATATGTTGTCATGGTCATGAACTTGTAAAATCATTGGCTTAAGGAAGCTAAAGCATATACTTTAAATGGGCTTACTTAGCACAATATACAGCATCAGTAATAGAATCTTATGAGGTTTTAAATACATACCACGGGGTTCCTGGATAAGACAAGGTTTGCTTTTTACAGTTATTCTTAGAGTCTGATTTATAGAACTAACTTAATGAGAATTCATAGACCCATTGCTGCCTTCTAAATCTTTATGCAATTGACATTTTCCCCATTATAATGTTCTTATACGTTTTCTTAGAGAAGGAGAGGAAATTAAGAATTTAAATTTGAATTATATTAGTTACTTTCTTTTGGGTTTCTTTGACCCTTTAAACATATAGTTTCTAATATTAGGAAGTTAAATGCACCAAGCTTTTTTAGACAAGCATACTTTAGTGGATTTCAGGCATCTGACACAGAGAAATATTGGCCATAACAAAACACTGATCTCTCTTCCATTTCTGTCGTGGTTTTAGAGTTGATTCATTAGCACAGCCCTGCTGGTATGGCTGAGTTGAACTTTTGAACACGGTATTCTCAATAGAAATCCTCACACTTTGAAATTAATTTGCCTGCTGGAGGTGTTGGTGGTTCTTATTTATGCATAATTTAAGGGCTAGGTGTGTGAATGTGCCCCTAGCGTCTATTTCACTGGCTCCATTTTACAAATTGAAACTGATGGTGGTGGTTGTGGTGCTTTTCAAGTGTGACTTGGGGGCAATCTAATTTACCTAAACTGTTCAAAGGTGAACTCAATCTTTTCAATCATAAATTAAAAATCTATTCCAGTTTTCAAATTAGAAACAGTGCAAATTACATATCTGCAGGCCATAAGGAGTCTCCTCTCCTGGCCTACCTCTGTTGATTTCATCAGGAAAAATGAGACATTCCCAGACACCCTGTGTTTTAACACGTCCTTGTAACATCTAAAGTATTTTAGGAACACCACATTGCCCTTCTTTCTGTGTATAGTAACAAGAACTTTGGGAGCCTCTTGCCTTTGCCTGTCAGATGATAATATTTTTGACCTATTAGATTACTGTCTCTGAAAGATATAACATTATGGACTAAAAATCTAGACCTTTGGAAAACACTTAACAATGTCAAGGATGTGTCTTCTTAACACATAATATAGCTGTGTTCACTATAAGATGTAGACACTGCTCTCTACGAAGCCTACATTCCAAACCTACATTATGGATCTTATAAAGGGAACAAAACAAAGAGACAAAATCATGTCAATCAACCGCAGGACACAGAAATCACTGATTTTCTAGTGTTTGTAGAAGCACTCCAATGTGAAGTCTGTTGCAGTCAAAGGCCAAACAGCCTTATATAGTCTAAAAAGTACACCTGTATAAAATGGATTTCAGAGCTCAATGTACTTCAATCATACTACTGTGGCACCTACTGCCATCCTTTTTACTTTAATTCATTCTGTTGGGATGCCTTTGGCTTTTATTGAGGGCCAGCATCGGGAACAGGTTTCTTTGCAACTTGATGTGCTAGGAGTAAGGATGTTGTTGAGAATGCTGATTGTTATGTTTCATGGGGTTCCCACTTTTAATCTTCGTGTCAGTGATGGCTTGCTTCTTTTAAGCTCTTTATAATACTTTTAATTTAATTTTTAAACACAATAGATTATTTTTAAAATAACCAGATTCCTCTCTCTCCCCCAAATTTGGCTCATAAAAAAGTATGGAACCAAAATTATGGTCCTGGAGCAAGTGTAATAGTCATTCTGGTTTACATTTTTATCATAACTTCACTCCTAAGCACTCTTGGTTTGTTTTCATCTTTCTTACTTACTTTTACTCTTGTATTGCTATAGGATACATATCCTTGTAGGCTCTGGGACTCTGGGGAATAAGTGAGGTAGAGCATAAATAAAATGCATCAAAATAAATAGAACATGTCTTCAGAATGGACCTCTATTACATTTAAAATTCACGTAGTTAACCATACTCTACCCACTAGATTTCACAATAAAAGTATGAGGGAATACCACCCACAGTTAGAAGGAAATGGAAACAACACTGAGAGCCTACCACAATACTCAATTCTTTATGCTGCATAACATTGCAAGAATTGAGTCTGTAGATCTGTGTTAGGGTAGAACTCACATAGTAATTATGTTTCCAGGTAGTTTGAAAAATACAGTGTTAGGGCTTTCCTAAATTCAAAGGAAAAAATACCTGTTAAACTAGAAAGGGAGCTCTTGAGATTAGAAATAGTAGTCCATTATTGAAGTTTAAGATATAGGCATAGATATATTACATTATTGTAAGACCAACGAGCAGAAGGAATGTGTTAAGACTGAAATCTGAGGCATCTTTGAATTAGCAAAGCAAACAACTATATTGAGTCAGAAATGCATTGCCGTTCTAGGCTCAGAATATGGCTTGGAGGAATGGGATAACCAGCTGAATAAAGGAGATGAAGGTTGGTCTGGGTGAAGGAAAATGAGGAGAGATAGGCTAAGGTAAGGGAAAGTGACTCATTAAGGTCCCTTTTTGCATTATGATTTTGTTACTTGATTTTAGACTCAGGGTATTCTGGTAAAATTTGCTAAAGCTGAGACAGGAATTTAGTATTCATTTATAAAGCCTTTGAATGGTTTTGAAAATGGGAAATAGTGTCAAAACAGAAGTAAAATATTTTACTTTAATAACAGAATGAGTACTAAGAATGACGGGTGGATATGCACTCGTGATAATGAATTCCAGAGTAAATATTTATTGTTATATAGACACAGTAAACAAGTGGTTGATAGGAGCATTCATCCCAGGGAAGGATATCTACATTTAAAGATCTTATTCTCCCAATCTTAATTTTATATGATCAATTTTTATTCTTCTTGTGTTTATTTTACAAATTCCTTGATTTTTTTCAACCCAACTTATGTAGGTTTTGTTAGAATTAAAGAACTAAAACTGTTTTTTTTTAAATGGCACCTTAAACATTTTAAATTCTAAAATAGTAAGAGGAAGACTATCTTATGTGAAGATTTGAGAATTTCTTCTGAAATAATATGTTCCTACATCTCTAACTTTGTAAATGCGATACAAAATGGGACAAAAAACACATATTTGTTATTTAGATTTATATATGATCAAATGGATACAGGAGAAATATATTATTTTGAATTTGGGTTTTGGCTTGAAATATGTTTATCCCTTTGGCATATGGATAGGTTTAGTCATTACAATTTGTCATCTCAGAAGAGAAGTAAGCAATCATTTGACTTGGAAGCTATGCATTTTCCAAATGACCAACCTAAATTTTCTGCTTAGCTGTTTTTATAAATGACAAAGGAGGGGCCACTCTATTTAAGTGACTGAGAGACAATTATCCCTGCCTCAATGGCAAAGTTAAACTTGTGTTCATCTCATCTCTTTTGGTCCCACAATATCATTTCAACTATGGGATAATTATATTTTTAAATGCTCATGTGTGAATGGCATAATACATGAAAATTTACTATGAGTTAGCTGTAATAGAATACTGAAACTGCAACTGGATCTGAATTTTTACCCTCCAATTACTTGATGTGTAATCTTGGGGAAATTACTTTATTTCTATGAATTTTAGTAATGTCTCAATAAGTGTATTGTGAAGACCAAATGAGAAAAGTTACGGGAAATGTCTGGCAATTTTCAATGCTAAACACATGGCAATCCCTTTCTTGTTCCTTTTCCAATTATAGTTGCCACAACAAACCTTACCATTTTTATTTGAGACTCATCATTTACATAAAATTGTATTGGTGTAGGTAGATATGTTAGCAGTCTAACCTAGACAGCTACGTTTCCATTCTTCATACTGTGTATAAACAGCACTCTACGTTAAGAGAAGCACAAAAACTTGGAATCTAAAAATTTGCCAACATGGGTTTTAATTTACTTCAAAATCTAAAATTTGAAGTTCAAAACATACACTTTAGAACTTATTAGGCTTTTTATTGGTTTCTATCATTTTAATATGAATCTAGTGTCTCTATCTAAACTGTTAGAGAAAGTAACATGCTTCAAAGAGGTCTACATACCTAGACTTATAGTTTTATCCTCAATAAATACTTGATGACTGTATGAAAACTTTAATAATTAAGATCTTACTATTGAAAGAATAGCATTACAGCTGATAGTATTTCAGAAAAGTAGACTCCATTTCCCTAGATTTTTTGATTCAGTCTTGGAATTTTAAAGAGCATCACTATATATAACTTCCATATACTATGCATTACAAGTCTCTAAGAGAATCTACATGAACAACATTAGATATCATTTGATTTGTGTGGCACAGGAAAAGGATTATTCCTTATCCTTATTTTTTGTTGTTTTAATCATCTCAAGAATTTGCAAAATCATTTGAAGGGATAAGACAGAGTACATTCATAGCAACATATTATATTTTAAAAATATGAAGATGCTGTAAAGATCATGCCAAGGGAAGCAACAATATTTCTAGTCCCATTAATCTTAAAGTTCTCCTATTAATTCATATCCAAGGACTGAGCTAATACATTTTCCATGGCTAGGCACTCTAAATCCTTTTCATGTGTATACCATAAGAATGAATGTTTGTCCTTGGAAAGTGGTAGAATTTTAATGGTAAATGAAAAAGGTTTTCATTTCTTCCTTTTGAGGCAAACTAATGACTCTGAGAACTTAGGCCAGTGTCTTTTATTTTTCACCCCCAAAGACTTAGCCAATAAACTACTAAAAGTTAAAAACATCATGCCTCTATCTACTTAAAAACAAACATGACTAGAATACAATTCAATAAAAATTAGTTTATATCTTGGGGCCCTAATCACTGTCCCCAACTTTATCTTTATATCCACCCCTGGACAGTGCTATCTTCACTCTACTGTCAGCTCTAAAATGTACCAACTAGATGATCTCTAAGCCTCCTTCCATGTCTGATATTCTCAATGTGTTAGTTCACATAGTTTTCCAAATTCTTCAATAAAAGCTTGTTGAATCAACGTAGAATGAATATGCAGATGTTTGACACCATATGGTCAAACATCTGGATATGGGGCTCAATTTTTCAGTTGTTAAACATGCTTAATTTGTAGAAGATACCCTCTGCAGCTGAGTTTCTGATTTAATTCCAGAATGGTAGAATGGTAGTGTTAAGCTGCTCTCTAAGGAAAACAGCTTACCTGAGCCACAAAGAATTAACACATCAGAAAAGATTCCAGCCTTTTTTCATTATCTTTTAATAGCAACATTTAAAACTATTACCAAAGGATAAGTATTATTATTCGGTGTTATAGTTCTGCACATCTGTTCTCTCTACCTCTTACTCATCATTGCCATAAGTAACTATAGAAATGGGAGTCTGGCTTTTATTAACAAAATGAGAGAAACCTGTGCAGTAATAAGAAGGTAGTCCACCTCACACTTAACAGTAGTTGCAAGGCTCAGATACCTTCAAGGCTTTTTCCTTTATGTAGAAGTTCTTTCTCTGGTACACATAAACAAGACTGCATACCAAAAACATACAGTCATTGACTACATTCACTATAAGAGAATTGGGCCTACAGCCATACCACCAACAGACTACAAACTTGCCAAGGCTCACAAAGAGGACTTGGGCCAGCTTTTCTTTGGATAAGTTAACCCTGAAATATCAGGTCAGGAAAGAAACAGGATGTCAGAATAAATAGATTCCAGAGAGCTGAAGTCTCTAAGATATATCATATTCTATGGTCCCAGACAGAAGGGGTGCCATAGTGGCCTCCATCTTTGTTAAACTAATTTTTTGTAAACTAAATCTAATTCATGTGACCTTTTTTTTTCAGCAGAGACATCTTCAATCTGGGCTTTTTTACTCAACATGCAGATTGCTTTTAAGAACAATTTTAAAATTTAATGTTTCTCTTAAATTTTAGAAATTTGAATTGTGCTTGCTTAACCAGTTTACCAATACTTCATCTTTTTTTTCTTTATATATATTTTATATATTTTTCATTATATATATTTTACCCCATATCCTATACCACCCTCCCACCTCACTCTCAAAGCTCTCCTGCTACTCCTTCTAGTAAAATCTTAAAATTGATAAACTTGCAAGCATGTCAAACTCATGGCCTGCTGGCCGCGAGTTTGGCATGCTTGCTAAGGCTTCATTTCTTATTTTCACTTAGGTGGAAATTAATTCTCCAGTCATTTTGCACATGAGCCCAAAATAAAAATTATTCAGGAGATGGTGAACATAATAAAAAACGAAAAAAGAAATTCTAGATTTCCTAAGAAATGTTACATTTAAGGGCCAGATCCAAGATGGCAGTGTAGGAAGTACCTGAATTCACCTCCTCCCATGGACATACCAAATATCCACTTACACATGGAGCAATTCCTCCTGAATAAGAACAGAGGCTGATTGAACACATCTACACAATAATAGAGGGACCACAGAGGGTAGAGTAGAAGAGACACAGATATCACACCAAGGAAACACACCTCCAATGTGGTGACTTACAGTACTGAGGGGAATCACTGAGGGCTGACATGCAGACTGCCTGCCATGGGGCATAGCAAAACAAAACAAAATGAAACCAGCAGTTTAATGGGCACGGAGGCTATATGTAAAGAAAATCCACTTACCCTAAAGTATCTGCCAAAAGGATGCAGAAGTGCTGGAACTCTCTTGGTTCAGAGGTACCATCGAGCACCATTTTCTTATGTTTCCTCTCAACTTGAATAATAAGAGGGAGCTCAACACAAGCATTCTAGCCAGTCTTCAGGGCCACTCCAGAGCATCTGGGCTCACACCAGCTCCAGCCCAGCCACTCTTCCACAGAGACCTTAGTGCTGCATGCCAGGGACACCTCAGCTATGCTGCTCCAGCTTGAACTGGCCTGACAAAGCTGCTGGAACACTCCTGTGTGCACAGGACTTGCTCCTATGAAAGGCTGCTCTTTAAACATCAGGAGAGCTGACTGTGTTGCCTACTTCATAGAAACAAACTCAGAAAGTCAAACAAAATGAGAAGATAAAGAAACATGTTCCAAATGAAAGAACAAGATAAAACCCCAGAACAAAACACCAAGGACGTGGAAATATGTAATTTTTCAAAGTAATGACCATAAAGTGCTCACTGAACTCTGGAGATTAGAAAAACACAAGGAGAACTTCAAAAAAGAGTTATATAATAATGGAAAATTAAAAAAAAAACTAGAGGAAATCAACAACAGATAAAATGATACAGAAGAACAAGTTAGTAATCTGGAAGATAGAATAGTGTAAATCACACATGCAGGACAGCAAAAAGGGAAAACTATTAAAAATAGTGAGGACAGTTTATGGCACCTTTGGGAAAACATAAAGCTTATTAATATTTGCCCCAGGAGGAGAAGAAACAGAATGGGAGAAAACAGGTTTGAAGAAATAAAGGTTGAAAAATATTTTAATCTGTGAAAGGAAAAGACATACAGTTACAGAAAACACAGAGTCTCAGTTAAGAGGAACCCAAGGTGACCTGTACTGTAGGGAGCGGCTATAGGGTTAAGCTTGGACTGACCTGTTGGCAAAGCCACAAACAAGTCCCAGTTTAGAGGGCACAGCCCTCTTAGCATAATTAGGCTTGACCTTATGAGGCTCCGGAGATCTTATCTGGGTAGCTAATGGGCTGTGGGAGGAGCAGCAAGTGCTGCCAAAACAAGTGAAACTCACAAGAACATCATAACTATGGTGACCACTACCTTGTTTACCTCTGGCTATAAAATAAAGGCTCAGCTGCTGTCTGGAGCTCTCTCTCTGTGGCCTCAGCCAGGCACAGGAGATCCACGTAGATCCAGCTTATTCTCTCTGTTTTTTCTAAATCCTTCGCTGCCCCCACTCAGGCTCACCGACCCCTTGGCTGTGCTGGCCCGGCACACTGTACAAAGACACAGTACAATTGCAATGGCAAAAGTTAAAGAGAGGACCTTGAAGACAGCAAGAAAAAGACAGCTAGTTAGTCACATACAAGGGAAACCACATAAAGCTGATTCCTCAGCAGAACTTGGCAGGCCAGAAGGGAATGTCAGGATATATTTAGTCCATGAAGGAGAGACATAAAACCTAGAATACTGTACCAGGCAAGGTTTTACTCAGAATTGAAGGAGAGATAAAGAGTTTCCCAGATAAGGAAATACTAAAGGAGTTTATCACTACTAAACCATTTACAAAAAAAGGTTAAAACCTTTTTTTAAGTAGAAAAAAACCAACAATAACCAGACATAATAAAATATATGAAAGTAAAATTCTTACTGGTAAAGAAAAATACATAGTAAAGGCAATAGATGGTCCACCTAAAAAGCTAGTATGAAAATTAAAAGACAAAATAATAAAATCAACTATAACTAAACATGTAGTTAGGGAATACACAAAACAAATATATCTAAAATATGAGATCAAAAAATAAAACCTGGTGGAGTTAGTAAAAACGTAGCATTTTCAGAATATGTTCAAGATTAATTGCCTATTCTCTTAAAATGGGCCAATATGCATTACACACACACACACACACACACACACACATACATGCAACCACAAGCCAAATCCTAGAATAGGTGCACAAAAAATGGAGAGAATGGAACCAAAAGATAACACCAAAGAAAATAAGCAAACATCAAGGGAAGATATTAAAAGAAGAAGAAAGGAACAGAAAACTACAAAACACACACACACACACACACACACACACTCACACACAAAAAAGCCCATAGAAAACAATAAGCAAAATGACAATGAATACATACTTATCAATAATTATTTTAAATGTAAATGGACTAAATACTCCAATGAAAATATAGAGGGTGGCGGAATGGATTTAAAAAATAAGACTATAAGTGAAGGTATAAAAAAGATGCCTCATTCAAGTGGAAATAAAAATAAAGCTGGGTTGGCAACATTCATATTAGACAAACTACACTTTAAAACAAAAACTGTGACAAAGGACAAAGAAGGGCATTAAATAATGATAACAGGGCCAATTCAAGTAGATGATACAATTTTCATAAATATTTATACATCTAACATAGGAGCACCTGAATATACAGGAGTGGGAAGCAGTAGGTTTACAGTTGTTTTCTGTAAAACAATAAAATAATAAATAACAATACATGAATAAACTGATAACAACTGTAAACCTACTTTTGCATATATATATATATATATATATATATATATATATATATATATATGCAAATATTAGCAGACATAAAGGGAGGAATTGACAGTATTATGATAATAGTAGGGGATTTTAAGACTCCACTTACTTCAATGGATTGATTATCCAGACAGAAAATCAATAAGGAAACATGGACTTTAAACAACACATTAGAACAGTGAACATCATATATACAGAATATTTAATACAAAAAAACTACAGAATTCATATTCTTTTTAAGTGCACATGGAACATTTTCCAGAACAAATCAAATGTTAGATCACAAAACAAGTTTCAATAAATTCAAGAAGATTAAAATTATATCAAGCATCTTCTCTGAGTGTAACAGTATAAACCTAGAAATAATTTACAAGAATAAAACTGGAAAAGCCACAAATGCCTGAAATCAAGCTGATACTGAAGTTAGTTAAGTTTGGGGGCAGTGTCAAAAATTATGTGCAGATTTTGACTTAGCAGGGGACAATGCCCCTAATTTCTGTGTTGGTCAAGGGACAAGTGTATGTAGGAATAAATTTAACCAAGTAGGAGAAAATCCTGTACTCTGAAAACTATAAGACACTGATGAAAAGAATTGAAGATGACATAAATAAATGGAAGGATATACCATGCTCATAGATTGGGAGAATTCATCATTAAAAAGTCCATACTAACCAAAGCAATCTACGGATTTAATGCAATCCTTATCAAAATATTTTTCAAAGAACTAAAAGATAGCCTGAAATTATATAAAACATAAAAGACCTGAAATAATGCAAGAAATCTTGAGAAAGAAGAACAACGTTGTAAGTATGATGGTCCCTGATTTTAAAATATACTAGAAACCTATAGTAATCAAAACAGCACGGTACTGTCACAAAAACATACACATAGTTCAGAATACAACAGAACAGAAAGCCCAGAAATAAATCCATGTGTAAGTGGTCAATTAATCTACCATGAGTAAGGCAAGAATGTACAATGGGGTAAAAGTCTCTTCAATATATGATGTTGGGAAAATTTTACAGAGAAATACAAACATAAAACTGAACCACTTTTTTACAGAATAATAAACTCAAAGGAAGTCATCAACAAAATGAAAAGGCAATGTACTGAATTAGAGATGAGATTTGCAAATGATATCCTGTCAGAATGGCTATTATCAAAGACAACAAATAACAAGTATTGGCAAGGATGTAGAGAAAAGGAAACCCTTGTGCACTGTTGGTGGAATTATAAATTGGTGCAGCTACCATGGAATACAGTATGCAGTTTTTCCAAAAATAAAAACCAAAACTGCCGTACAACCCAGCAATTCCATTTCTAGGGGTTTATATGAAGAAAATATAAACACTAATGTAAAAACATATATACAATATTCAGTGCAGCATGATTTACAAAAGCAGGAAATTGCCTTATAAAGTAGTATGTAGAGCCTCTATAACCAACATATCCTTATTTCCTGTCTATTCCTGTTAAAGGACTTGAGACTTCCATTTCTTGGTTTCTAAGAACTGGAGGATTTTCATTCTATGTGGGTTTTACTCAGCACTGAATTTTAGATAGGCTCCAGGAAGCTGCACACCCACATTCCTGTATACTTAGTGGTGCGAGCCATTTACACCACTTATTTGCTAGATCACCTGTAAACCAAAATGAAAACAACCTTGAACCAAGTTCAAATCATTCTTCTCACCAATCTTTTAACATTGACCAGTCCTTTGCTGTCTGACCTTTATTATTACCCAGAAATCATATGGCTTCTCTTGGCTGCAAATGAATTCAGAAAATGAATAACTAGTATTTTCAGATTCTACTGTATATTTCTATGGAATGAGGGGGGAAGAAAGCAACTATTGGTTAGGCAAGCAACAGTGTTGGGGATCCCATATATAAACCAAGTAAGAAACATTTTTTTCTTCAAAAGAACAGACCATCATAATGATATGATGGGAAAAATTTTTAATGTTTCTTAAGAAGGTGATTTTAGAGGAGAGTCCCTTTAGCTCTGTAAGTATGAATTCTATGGTACTACTTAATATTTCTCAGGTAAATTCTAGGTAGTCCAAATTCTTTCTGCTGTTTGCCAAACCTTCCATAGGTAACTCAGGCTTGAAGAAATTCTTAGTGCTCTTTTATATAAAAGACTAGAGGCCCGGTGCACAAAAATTTGTGCACTCGGGGGGGGGGGGGGAAGGGGGGGTCCCTCAGCCCGGCTTGTGCCCTCTCACAGTCTGGGACCCCTCGGGAGATAACGACCTGCTGGTTTAGGCCTGCTCCCTGGTGGCAGAGGGCAGGCCCAATCCCTAGGTGCAGGCCCTGGTCAGGCTCAGAGCAGGGCCGATTGGGGAATTGGGGCGCCGCCCCGTGTCATGCACAGAGCAGGGCGATTGGGAGGTTGTGATGCCACCCTCAGTCACGATCAGGGTAGGGCCGATTGGGGGGTTGGGGAACCGCCCCCTGTCACACTCAAGGCAGGGTCTATGGGGAGGTTGCGGCACCACCGCCTGTCACGCACAGAGCAGGGCCGATCAGGGGGTTGGGGCGCTGCCCCCTGTCATGAATAGAGCAGGGCGGATAGGGAGGTTGTGGCCCCGCCCCCTGTCACACACAGAGCCACAGGGCAATCAGGGGGTTTGGGCGCTGCCCCCTGTCACGCTGATCCCAGTGCTGGGAGACCTCGTGGCTCCACCGATCCTGGTGCTGGGAGGCATATTACCCTTTTACTATATAGAATAGAGGGCTGGTGCATGGGTGGGGGCCGGCTGGTTTGCCCTGAATGGTGTCCTGGATCAGGGTGGGGGTCCCCACTGGGGTGCCTGGCCAGCCTGGATGAGGGGATGATGGCTGTTTGCAGCTCGTCACACACCCTTCAGGGTGGGGGTCCCCACTGGGATGCCTGGCCAGTCTGGGTGAGGGGCTGAGGGCTGTTTTCAGGCTGGGACTGAAGCTCCCAACTGCTCCTTTTTTTTTTTTTTTTTTTTTTTTTTTTTTTATTCTGAGCCAGCTTTAGCTCTGAGGCTCCAGCTCTTAGGCCTCCGCTCCTGAAAGCAGGTATCTGGTTTGTTTAGGTTCTACAATCAAAACTCTGTATCAACTCCAGGTCTGAGATCCCAGCCAGCTGAAAGCTGATTTCTGGGGTTTTGTTTATCTTCTATTTTTGTAACCATGTTTCAAACTGCCAGCTCAGAGGCCTGCAGTGGCAGGCGGGGAACGTTGGAGTCCTCCGTCACTGAAGCAAGCAAGCCTCATGTTAGTTTCAAGCTGCCTGGCTGCCGGCCGCCATCTTGGCTGACAGTTAATTTGCATATCGCCCTGATTAGCCAATGGGAAGGGTAGCGGTCGTACGCCAATTACCATGTTTCTCTATTATTATATAGGATAATGGATTCTCAGTTTAAGATAATTGATACTGAAGCTAATTTTCAAATATTAACTGAAGAGTGATCTGGCTGTGGCAGACACTACAGCAAAATAGTTTACATTCTATGTGGTTTTACAGAGTATCCCTGTGTGATTCTGGATTTGTTGTATGCATAATATTAATGAAGCAAAAGTCGTGGGTACAGTCCTAATTGGGGACAGTCCTGCATACTTACATTAGAATTAGTAGTAAGCATATCTTGGCTTTTTTTCTATATTTCTCCTTGGTGCCTGGAATGCTGCCCATTTGATTGCTCTGTCTCTCACAGGGCCTGGATTCAAATCCTTGATCTGTTACTCAGGATGAGGGTGACCAGGGGCATGTCACTGGCTCTCCTTTACCTCCTTGGTCTAGGTAGGCTTGTGCTAGTAACTGCCTCGAGGGTTGTACATGTGTGTGCACACAAATAAAATGTGGAGATTTGTGTGGGGAATTTTACTGCAGTGTTATTCAAAGAAAGTGTCCAATAAATGGAGTTATTATTAAGAACGAATTAACAATGTTAGCTATTATTAAGAACTTAATTGGAAATTAAAGCCTTCTTTCTTTCCACTAGCTAGCTGTGTGCTTCTGGCTGAGACACTAAAATTTCATTTCCCACATCTGCTGAAGGAGGGAGGTGTGCTAGAATCTGTAAGCTCACGTGCAGCTTTAAAGAACAGTGATTTCTGGCCTTGCTTATCACTTACCAGTGGGCACAGGGCGGTGCTCTGGGGAGAGAAAACAAAAACCCCACAACCTGCTAAAGAAGAAACCGAGTGTCGTAAGGGAATGTGGAAACTTCGTTACGTAGTTTCATTACCGAACTTGTCTACTAGTCATTACTATTCTTTTCCGACAGAGCAAAGACAAAATGTTGATAGTAATGGGCAGAATGTCCAATAAGCAGGACTTTTTTTAAGAAAGAGAACCTTTCTCCCTCGTGTCACATGAGAAAAGTACCCTTCCGTGGCACTTTGTAAATGAGCTCTGGGCTATCGCTGGGCAGTAAGTTCCCAAGTTCCAGTTTTACCATTTATTGGCATCCAATAGAGAACCAGAGAACTTTTATTTGGAAATACAGTTGGAAAGGATTGCAGAGAGCTCAGGCAGCAGTAATTGTTCTCTAGTTGGGGGGATTTTCACCTTTTCTGTGCTCTGTAACTAGCTGGCGTTCTTCCAACTGTAATTTAGATTTACCGTGAACTGTAGGGCTTTTTAATGTGTGTGGTAACTTCTTTTGAAGCCAATAACTTCTTTTCCTCCTTGTGCAAAATTTTAATTTTGCACCTGCTTTTTTTATTTTCAAACTCTCTCTAGTGCCTAGATGTTTATTCCTTTTAAAAGGTACATTTTATCAGTGGTTTTAGCGATATTTAAAAACTTTGGAAATTTGGTCAATTTGGGTTCACTCATGAAACCTTTCTAATCCCATTATGAGTTCTGACCAGTAATGACTACTACCCTAGGACAGCTTCATTAAAATTACAATAGGAAATGCCTCTGAACCTTCAAACATCCCAATTTATGCTCTTTTAATCAAACAACAGCAGGCCAGAGTGACTCTCAGTGAACTCATTAAGGGAACAAGGGTTCATTCCGGCAGGGATTTTATTTTCCAGAAGATAAAAAAGGTAGAAAATTTCTACGTACAACCTCATCTTATAGTTGTTCACATCTTATCACCAAATACTCTATGTTGTCATCAACCAGATGGTTGCACAAATATTATTTGCATGAACACGTGAACAACCAGATGCACTTTTTGGTCTTCTGATTCAATTTATTAAGATATACAATTATTTTGTTGTTGTTGTGAGAAGGTAATTCTCCTCTGGAAACAAAGAGGAATAAGAATAATATTGACCGAGAAAATTAGCACAGTATTCAAATTCATATTTTGTTTACATGTATTCATGATGGTGATGATGAATGTTAGGTTACGTTTATTTTCTAAAATCTAAGGAAAGACTTTTCCTTGGAAGAATGCGAGAAAAAATATACAAGGTCATCAAACATAACAACATTAAAAGAATGGCTAAGTTCTGGTGGGCATAGGGGCATCAGTATTTACCCAAAAATGGACAGAACAGGAGACTAAGTTAGGGACAGGCATTTAATTTATTTTCATCCTCACTCAAGGATATGTTTTAATTGATTTTAAATAGAGAAGAAGGGAGAGGGAGAGAGAGAAACATCAATGTGAGAGAGAAACACCAATCAGTTGCCTCCCACACACACCCAACCAAAGACTGAACCTGCAACATGGTATGTGCCCTGACTGGGAATCGAACCCATGACCCTTTGGTGCTGGTGCATGGGATGACTGCTCCTACCATCTAGGCCACACCAGCCAGTGCAAAGACAGGCATTTTTAACATGCCTTCTGTCTTAGTGAAGAGTGGGTCAAAAGCAGGGAAAGTTGCAACTGAAGTAAGAGACTTCACAGTCTACAATATAGGCTCATTGGTGGGGGTGAGGCTGGGAGTGCACAGAGGAGTAATCTCCTCCTTTCTCACAAACCTCCAAGGCTGCTAGACTTTATATCTACACCAAGTTTCTAGTGATTTCTCCATGGCTTTTTCCTTAACTTTTATGGCTTATCTTTTCAGTTAAATCTATGATTTATTAGAAATTTACACTTGACTAAGGTAGGTTCAACTTATGTTTTTCATTTGACTACTCATTTATCTTATTATCATTTATTGAATAATATATATTTTCTCAAATGGATTGAGATTCCCCCCTTTTATAGTCTAAATTCTTTTATGTATTTAAATTTATTTCTGGATTCTTTATTTTATATCATTGCTTTGTCTATTGATCCATATACCAATACCACACTGTTTTAATCACTAACAATTTAATTTTTAAAAATCTGATATTGCTAGTCCTTTGCTCATCCTCACACACCATACTCTTAAGACAAATTCTTCATTATTTTTTATCTTTTCCCATAGGGCCAATTAGATGATATACTACCCCAACTCATCCATATCAGGATTAATTGTAAAAAATGGGGCCCAGCTGGTGTTGGTCAGTGGTTGGGCATCAACCTATGAACCAGGAAGTCATGATTGGATTCCCATCAGGGCACATGCCTGGGTTGCAGGCTCAATCCCCAGGAGGGGACATGCAGGAGGCAACTGATTAATGATTCTCTCTCATCATTGTTTCTATCTCTATCTCGCTCCTCCTTCCTCTCTGAAATCAGTAAAAATGTATATTTTTTTTAAAAAATGGGAATTTCCACAGTGCACTTTTCCAAGGTCACATACGACAGGAGACAGAGCTCTTGTGGAAAAAAAGAAAAGCAATTCTAGCATATGAGAGAAGTGAATCCAGAAAAACAAGCTCTGGATTCTAGAAAGTCCCCTCTAGAGAAAATACCACATCATTCTTCAGTGCCGGGGTCCAACCCCAGTGGGTCCAGGGGTCCCCAAAGGTATGGACAGAGTCGGCGAAGAAGGAATGACACAGAGACAGCGTTCAGTTGATCAGCAGCCTAGCCAGGATCTCTAGCCAAGTTCTGGTCAGGATCTCCAGTGAAGTTCTGGTTAGGATCTCCAGCCAGGTTCTGTGTCCATGTTCTCTTGCTAGGTTCTCCAGCCAGGTTCTCCAGGTTCTCCAGCCAGGTTCTGTCCAGGTTCTCCAGCCAGGTTCAGTCACCAGGTTCTAGTCAGGTTCTCTTGCCAATTTCTGTAGTCAGGTTCAGTCCAGGATCTTTTGCCATGTTCTCTCGCTAGGTTCTGTCTCTAGGTTCTGAGGCCAGTTTCTGTCCAGGATCTTTTGCCATGTTCTGTCTCTAGGTTCTGTGTAGGTTCTGTGCCTCTTGGTTCTGTCTTCTAAGTTCTGTCTCTAGGATCTTCATCTAAGTTCTGTGTCCTGTTGTCTTGTTACATCTGTATTTATACCAATTGATTCCAATCCTATCAATCTCTATTCCAAAGGTTAGGGCGTTTCTTATCTCCATTCCAGGGAGTAAAGATTATGTAGCTTAAGCATGATTGTTCGTAGTTAAAGTGATTAATTACCCGCCTGGCACTTAGTTGAGGGGTTTTATTCCCTCCCTAACTTCAGGGGAAAAACCCTACCTGGGGAAACAACCTCTCTCAGAGAGGTGACCTTGGTTAAAACACATAGTGCCAAGAAGGTGAGCAAACATATTAAGAACAGTATGCCATATATGCCAGGTCCCTTGAAACAGCAAGGATGGACCGGCTCCCGGCACTTCAGCATAGACATTACAAACAGAAACAAACTTCATGCTTAGAAATGGCTTAATAATTAAGTTTAAATATGAAATATGTGAAGTTACTTCTTGAAACTATTCTGCCACTACAGAACACAAAATAGTTTTCATTCACTCATCTTTCCTATATAATTCTTCTCATAGGATAGTTTATGTGCAAACCAGAGTATATAAAGTACTTTTTCTATTGCTGCCAATTTCCCCCCATTTTAAAACATCTTAATTGAAGTATATTTAACATTCCACAAAATAAGTAAAATTCACCTGTTTTAAGTGTACAAGTCAAAGATTTTTAGTAAATCACACAATTGTAAGTTATCCAAATTTAGAGTATTCCCATCACCTCAGAAAGATTCCTCATCTCAATTTACAGGCAATGTCCAATCCCACCCTTCGCCCCGGGCAACCACTAATGTGTTTTTTTTGTCTCTATAGATTTGCCTTTTCTGCTTCCAATTTTTAACTTAGTAGTTATACTTCTTTAAAAGGTTGCTTTTAATTACAAAATTTTAATGGAAAATTTTAAAAACATCAGGGAGCTTACTACTTAAAAGAGACCTTGGTAAATCTCTTGGTTAATGGAACTACCACTATTTTATATTCAATAAACCTAGATTTATATTTTCCTAAAGGCAAGGTATAGTTGTAGCAAATGCTGTTTTCTATCTATTGAAGACTTTTTGGCACCTCTAGAAAGGAAACAAACAAAAGGATCAAGTAATAATGCAAGAGAGATCAAAGCAATTCCTTTTGTCAGTAGTAGCAATGCATGCAAATCTCTAAGCACTAAAGGCTTTCTCCAGCTCAAGAAAGTTCTGCATGAGAGGATTATTGTGAAAAAAACACACCACAGAGAGTGGTATCAATTTTGTCAGTAGATTCTGCTTAAAGACAATCAACCTTGGTGTAGGAGAAGGGAGGGAAGGAAGCAAAGTGGAACTCAGATTTATTGTGTACTGACTATGGTGCTTCACAACATGATAGTAAGACTTCTGCAGTGTGTTCCTCCATGCTGCAGCTGTAATGAGTGGGCCCCTCAGCGAAGCTGCCTAGGATATAAATTCACTCTTGGCCACTCACTAGCCACCTGGTTTTGGTACGGATTATTTAAGCTTTCTTTGTTAACACTTCCAACATCATTAATAGTAAAATAAAATTGTTGTAAACATAAAATAATTTATATAATGCATTTACAACCAGTGCCTGGCATGTAGTACTAATGAAATATTACTATGATTTATTGCTGATGAGGAAACAGAAGCTCAGGGGTAAAGACACTTGCCTTAATTCATATGCTTAACTGGTGGAGCTGGGTTTCTAGTACTGGGGTCTGTTTGAAGCACTGGCTAATGATTTCCTCTACAGCACTGCTACTCAAAAAGTGGTCCCTGAATCAGCAGCATCAGTATCACTTGGGAGCTTGTTAGAAATGCAGAATCTTGGGGGCTTGCTCCAGATTTATAGAGACAGAATCAACAGTTGAACAAGATCCCTAGGTGATTCTTACGAGCATTAAAGTTGAGAAGGGCTGCAGAACACACCACTGACCAATGTAACCTCTGCTAAGTGGAAGAACAGCAGAGAAGCATTTGCCTGACATTTATTGCTTGAGAGACCTCAAGTATCCCAGGGAGCTGTGCGGCTGATCTTTAATAATTAGGCTCTGCCTTTCTTTGTCAAATGTACTGGCTAGGGGCTAACTCTCAGGGCTGGCTGTTGGTTTGTCTCTAGAATGAACCAATCACTACTATTCATTATCTATCTTTCCCTCTCCCTTTTATTTCCCTTTTTCCTTCTCCCTTGCTGTCTCTCTCCTTCTCCTTCTCCTTCTCTCTCTCTGTCTCTCTCTCTGTCTCTCTCTCTGTCTCTCTCTCTCTCTCTCTCTCTCTCTCTCTCTCTCTCTCTCTCTCTCTCTCTCTCTCTTCTCATCCACTCCATCTTCCTATTTTTCTCTATACCTCTCTCACTCTCATTTTTTATTTCTAAATTTGTGCACTGAAAAATGTACTGGGGGCTGGCCTAGGATGATTGTGCCCTATGTTTCTGAACAAAATAACACTTAGTCATTTCTTGTGAAAATAGAATAAATTATGAAATTGGACAAAAACTGGGTCCAAATGCTAATTCTTTCACTTAATTTTTAAAATTTTTGAAATGTATTGTTGACACTAGTACAGGTGTCCCCCACTCCCCCCCCCACTTTTTACCCACCTCCACCCAGTCCCCACCCCCTCTCCCTCTGGCTAGCACCACACTGTTGTCTGTGTCCTTGGGCTACACATATCTGTTCTTTGGCTAAGCTCCCCACCTTCTTTCATCTAGTCCCATTTCCACACCCCTCCCCTCTAACCTCTGTCAGTCTGTCTCATGTATCTATGCGTCTGGTTCTAATTTTGGTCATCAGTTTATTTTGTTCATTAAATTCTCAACAATCTCATTTTAAGGAGTATATCCTAAGAATCCCAACACACCAATCAGAAAGACTATATACACCCCTATGTTAATAGCAGTATTATTTAAAATAGCCAAGATCTGGAAGCAGCCCAAGTGTCCATCAGTAGAGCAGTGTATAAAAATGCTGTGATACAATTACACAATGGAACACTATGCGGCCGTAAAAAAGAAGGAACTCTTATGTCTTGTAACAGCTTGGATGGACCTGGAGAGTATTGTGTTAAGCAAAATAAGCCAGCAAGAGGAAGACAAATACCATATGATCTCAGTTATATGTGGAGTCGCTAAACAATTATTGAACCTGCCTGAAACTTTGTCTTCCTTCCTTCCTTCCTTTATTTATTTATTTATTTATGCATGTATGTATGTATTTATGTATTTATTTATTTATTTTTCATTGTCTTTAAAAATGGTGATATTAATAGATACGTCTCCAGATTGGGAGGATCAAATAAAATCAAGTTATGAAAAAGCACCTGGCACATAATAGGCGCTCAGTAAATTTAAGACAAGGAGACAAACAAATAAACCCTGAACCCAGACAGGAAGTTTCCTGTCACACTTAAGGAAACTTGCACAGACGACCCATTACATTTGAAGGTGGCAAGACAGTGAGCGGCTGCCGCTCATGGAATGCAAGGAGTTCAAAGTATTTAAAGGAGTATTTTCTATACTGAAAGTATAAGACCATTGCTTTTATGTGGAACAAGCCCCAGGAGGGTTCAACTTCTTAGAGAGAATCATCAGTTTCATGTTAGTCTGTACAAATGTTTCTTAGGAGGATTACCACTAGTGACTTGTAAGAAATCTTGTCCCTTTCATCATGTGATTTAAAAATCAAAAGGAGTTGCTCCTATCTTAGGAGAAATTTTTATACCAGAGCTAAACATTTTTATGTGGATGCATAGCACTAATTTCATGAACAGAAATTGAAGGCAATGAGCAGAACATTGCGTTCTGTTTTTTATAGAATTGGCTCCTTCCTTAAAGGCAGGTGCACCCGCACAGCATAAAGGCAGGGCGCTGGTGACCCTCCCTCAGTTCCGGTTCTCAGGACCACAGTGAGCACTGCACAATAGAAATGCCTTTCAAGTTGTTGCAGCTGTTCTGCTCCGTGGAGCACCCACTGAGTTAAAGGACAGACACTCCACTCCCATGTGATATCCTCGCACCCCAAAGCCTAATTAATTTCCTGACATCTATCAAAAATAGCAGGACCATGCATATAAACTATATATATATATATATATATATATATATATATATATATATATATATATATATATATGTATATATATATATATGAATAAAAAATACTTTGAAAGTACATTAAAAAAAATAAGTAAATTGCATGCAACTTTCTTCTGCCCTGTTCCTCTATTCACATACTTCTTAAAGATTAAATGTACCAGCAACCTAAATCTTATTTTGCCTCACAGTTTGGCTTCGGTTATTTCACAGTTTGGTGTAGTTTTGCACACTTGTGGTTGGGTTTCATTATAATTTGCTGCTATGTTCATGACAATTAGGCACACCATTCCTGCACCTTTTCTATTGATTCCTTTTTTTAAAAAAAAAAGAGTGAAGAGTGTTTAAGAAAGAGAAAAATAAATAGCAAAGAATTCTGCACAGTGTGGGACAACCTTTTGATTTCCTGCTAAACTGAGGTTTATGGAGGCTTAGCAGACTATGTAAATAAAAGACTAGATCACATTTTTTTTAAGTATTTTTCTTCTTGATACTTAGATAGGAAAATGTTCAGGCATAAACAGCACATCTCTAATGTCTATAAAATTTAGAATAATTTATTTTCGTGTATATCCTGGGGATTTTCTTGCCTTGGGAAACCACATTTATAAATGGGAGTAAATAAGAAGAATCTGGTCAAGAAGACAATCATGTGAATTGCTTCCTGTCGTGCCCTGTAAAAGAACAGGGCCATCCACTGCCAAATGCACTAGAAGCACCCAAGAAGAGCTCAGGTATGCACACTGCATCTTTAAAAGGCATTCAAATAACTCAATTTGCTTCCTTTATTACTCTTTTTAACGTTTCTGTTTCCATTACATTATATATGGTTTGTGTTTGTTGAGGGGCTTTTCACGGTTGTCAATCTAGCCCTGGAATATTGGGCCTAACTGTCCAGATTTACCTCAGTAACCCCCTCGGAACATGGCTTCTGGTATTTGTCCTCCCTCTCCCTGATCCCCAGTAATACACTATATTTGTCACAACGTGGCTTCATGAATTAAAACGGGGCTGGTATGCAGAGGGGAGATGTGAAGTTGCCTTGGAGGAGTAAACCTCTCATACTGCCTCACAATATGTGAGCCTATAGGTTGGTGGTCATTCTGACTGTTCAGCACTTTTTCCATCCTCAGGGCTCCCATTGCAATACCTCTATCAGCAATTGACTTCAAATGAGGATTAGAATTCTATCTTGAACCTTCTCCTTTGCACAAAACTGGCAAGGAACATTCAAATAGCTCTCTTGCAAGTGGTGGAATTTCTCTGCTCTGGGATTTGCACTGGCAGGTCAGAGGAGGATGGGCAATGAAGATCCCTTGAGTTTTTGGAGTATGGAATTAAAGATCTATCCCACTGGGTAATTCTAAAAGCATCCAGAGTAATGGAGGGGCTCCATTATGCCTCCACAGTTATCAAGTCCCCTGGTTTTCTCTGCAGCATAATATGTGATTTTCTTTGACTAGATCCTGAGATAACATAGCTACATCTTATCAGAGGAACTACCAAATTCTATCATTTCTAAGTCATCCATATTTTCACATTTCAACTTCTCTGATATTGGAATGTGTCTTAAAGTTAATGGTGCATCATAGTTTGATTGCCAGTATATATTTTTTGTTCTTAGTGGGACATAAAACTAACATTGTATTTTTCAAACTAGATTCCATTAGTTACAATACACCTTTTTAATTTCACCTTTGAAAAGCCCCTGACTTCCCAATCTGAATTGCAATAGGAATCACAACCCTGGTCTCTCTGTATTTTATTCTCCAAAGCAAGAACATTTGGAAGTAAAATTTAAAATATGAGAAATTAATAAAAAGCAAATATATTTATAAAACATTTCAATGTATTATCATTTACTGTGAGCTGTTCTAAGAGCTCCATTTAGTTTAAACCCACTTCAAGTGCCCATATTAAATGAGCTCTCCATTTGGAAATGGTAAGCCACAGTAGTCACATACTGCTGATGTATCAATCATCTCCACTTCCAACAAACCAGCACATCCTGAATTGGATCAATGTATTCAATCTGATCAATTACTGCATGAGTGAAAGTGTTTGAAATTCTGAACAACTGTCACGACTGATTTAGTTACCCTGGAGTCATGATATTCTTAATCCTTAAAGTCATTGTTCCAAGATAGCATTAGGTTATCCTCAAATATACACAGAGATCTTAGCATAGCTCACCAGTGATTTCCTCGGTTCTCTAGGTATTTAAGTTTTGGTAAGAGGTGTGCTTGGTTCTGAATAAAGTTGGCAGAGAAGGATGGAAGACTTGAGACATGTATTGAGCAAAAACACTCTGAATCGTACATGGCTATTGACCAAGCAGTAACGGAAAACGGGAAACAAGAAATAAAAGTCTCACCAACATAGTGAAATCTCTTCTGTCTATATGTATAAACCTCATGTGCTGGCTTTGGCAGTAGTTTGAACTTTGTCATTCGCATCAAGTTCCTGAAATTCACTGGATATCACTTTTTCTCACAGAAAAACATCTGCAAATGTATTTATCTGGTTATGAACAAAAATACATTTTACTTTTTTCAAATGAAATACTAGAGGTATTTATTTGTATTTGCAATATATATATACACACACAAACATATATATATATATACATATACATACATATATATATATATATATATAGCCTATTTAAAAATCTGTGAATACATACACATTATTAAAAAAGTACAAAGGTTTAAAAATATACTAACTAGAGAAGCATACAACAGAACATTTTCATTGTTCTGTTGAAAGAATTTTTCTTAGTTAAACAGAGAATTGCATTTAAGTTTTCTTTGGGGACGTTTAGCTAAAACTCTCCACTCTTAAACTTGATTGAGACTGCAATTTAACTATTTGAATACATACACACGCATGTATTTTATATAATTAAGATATGATGCATATGATAAACAATGGCAAGATATACTTGACTTTGCAGTGATTTTCTTTCTTTGAAGTAAAAAAAAATAATGTGGAGTTTTACAACCAATGTTACCTTAGAGAAAACATAGGATGATTATGATGACATAATAACTACTACTTATTGTTTACACTATCTTAGGTTCTGCTTGAAGCATGATACATACTTTATGAAATAGTCCCAAATACCGCCCCCCCCCACCAGACTTTTGTTAGATAATATTTACAGATGAGGAAACTAAGACCTAGTGACTTTGGGTCTAAAGTGGCCAGGCCGCCGACGGTAAGTGTGGAAGTTAGTATTTGGATTCAGGTATCCTTTTAAGAACAGCACGGTGAATCAACTTTAAAAAACAGCAACCCATGTCCACGTTTGTGCAAAAGCCTGCATTTAGAAAGTATTGTGATTTCGAGATGGCACTCTCAGAATTATAAACTTAGATTAATGATGGCATCGTTAGGTGGTAGACTCATATATGATTCTGCAAAACATCAGCATATTCAGGCAGAACAGCTGTGTTCCTTCAATTTATATTTGCTGCTGACCTTCCTTGGGTCAGGCGCAGAGCTGAATAAATATTGGCATGCAATGAGAAACGGAGCTCAATGTAAATCAAACTGAGGAGCAAGCTTTGGCTGGAGATTGAGGATCAGCAGGTCTTGGTTCTACTGCAGGAACCTGTGAGATCGAAGATATGAGTCCCTCCTGTGACTAGGTTTCTGAATAATGATCTCTGTCCTATAGCTCATGATTGTGAATATAAAATGAGATAAAGTAGTTTGCAAAGCACAAACGACAATAGTTAGAGTTGGCATTATTCATTTCTAGTGGACTTGTTATAAGCATCATCACTGACCAAAGATCCTTTCATGCAGACCCCGAACCTCACAAGGGAGGGTGTGTGTGTGACAAAGGAGAATTAGGCTCTGAGATTCTCAAATGAAATGTATCATAGCTCTGTATTGTCACTTCATTTGCATCAATTAAATTAGTATTGCTTCTATATATAGGCACACATTTTCTATTGCTGAGGCATGATGGATAATATATTATCTTCAATTCTAGAGGCAAACGGGTTGAGTCTGAGTTCCAGCTTCACCACTTAACTGTGCCACCATGAGCCTATTACATACTTTCTCTGAGTCACAATTTCCTTATTTTCTAATAGTAATAGTACTTTCCATTAAACATATTTTTGAGGATGAATGGCATAGAGAACTTAGAATAGGGCCAAATACATAGTAAGGATTGAATACATATGGCATATTTATTATTGTCCTAATAGAGTACAACATCCATCAGTATATTAATCCCACTATATATTCCATATGAACACAGAAATTCTGGTATGGAAAATGTGAAAACGCTTTTCTCGGCACCATGGATGATATGGAAATAATTAAGTACTGTCTATGTTCTTAAAGAAATTACATGTGGTTCAATTTCTGCCAATTCAATTATTTTGCTCATTTAGTTCATTCGGTTTGATGAAATCTTATAGAAAGCAATGAACTAGCATTTTTAGTTTTTAAAAAATATGTAGGCTGTCATTACATAATCTATAAAAATTAACATGGTAGAAGTAATTGTTCTGGACTAACCCCAAACCTTATGCCTTTCTCCCGTTGAGCCATGATGTTCATCAGCAATCTGCCCTTGTCACACTGGTTGATGCTCCGTTTCACTTGTTCCCGTCGTTACATGAAGACAGTTATTTCCGGCCCCTCGGAATCTCCGTTTTACCCAGCTGTCAGTTCCTTCCAGGTGGCGTTGCCACATTACATTCCCAGGTGTGCTATGTTGTTGTCCATCCTGAAAGCCTCTCCAAATTTTCCTGATAATTTATCTCAAACGCCTTATGTTGACTTCTTTTAATTTTGCCCACATTCTGAATCTACACCATCTTCGTATTTGGGAGGCAGTTAAGGTCAAATGACTCTGTAGCCAGGTCCCATGAATTCAAATTCAAACCAGCTGTATGACCTCGGGTGACTTATTTATTTATTTATTTATTTATTTATTTATTTATTTATTTATTTATTTGCCTCAGTTTCCTTGTCTGTTAAATAGGGTCCTCAATGACAGTAGCGATAGTGGAAGGTCATTAGGATAATTCAATGAGTAAAATGCTTGGAATCAGGCCATATAAAAGCTTACCATGATTATGTTTGTTTGTGGTCTTTCACACTGGGTTGTTGGTGCTGTCATAGATTCATAATTTCACCATTTAATAAATTAGGAACCAAACAGCAGAGGGAACAAATAGAGAAAACAGATCCATAGGGGAAAAATGCTAAAGCTACAATAAAATGGAAGGTTCTGGAAGTTTAGGAAGGACATTATTTCTGGTAGATGGAAATCAAAAGTCTCAGAAATCTGAGAACCAGGGATGCTACCTGGGTAAATGGATTGGATTGTCTCATAGCAGGTACATAGACATGTGAACTACTTCACATAGTAAACAGTTACTATTATAAACTACCCATCAATTGGTAATGATTTTACAAACATAGTCCACATGTACTCACGATCTATGCCATGTAAACATTAGAACAATGATTTTCAAAGTGCTCTGCTAGGTTCCAATGCCTCACACAGGGCGCTCACATCACTGTGCTGGGTGAGGGATGGAGACCCAGCAGCCTGAGCTCCCTGCTCTGCACTGGCCGCTGTAGTTCTACTTTAATCTGCTTTATAAACTGTGGTTTGGTCACAAGTGTTAATATGTAAACACATTCCACTGCTAACAATGTTTGAAAATATGGTAGGAAGTTATACATAGTTGATGTGTGACCCAAAACTTCATTAAACACACACACACACACACACACACACACACACACACACACACAGTCCTTGGGAATTTCCACTGAAGAATTAATAGCATATTTCACGTGTGTTCATGTTCCTCTTCAAACAAAAGGTCCTACGCTTGCTGTGGGATATTGGGAACATGAATGAATAAAGTTCCTGTCCTGACATAGTTGAAAAGCCATGAAAAAGCCCCTCAAATCGAGCCACAGTGTTTCTGACCTCCCAGTAGTAAAGATTCAGGATGGAAGCAGTGTTGCGCTTTTTCTGTTTGGTTGTCAGTCTTGACTCCCCGTTCCCCGATAAAGGAAGTCTTGCTCGAATTCTCCTCTCGCCAGGAGAATCTCTGCCCCTGCCCGCCCCACCCCCCTTTTTTTGAGCTTTTAGACCAGGGTTTCACATAAAGAGAGCTGGAAGGACAAAGTGATTTTATGAGTGTTTCATGGAGTGTTTGTCAGACTCTAATTCCTTATTTATACAATGGGGGGGGGGAGGCTTGGAGAGGAAGGAGGTGCCTGTGATGATCACTGTTATTATTATAATTCTACCATGCATCCCACCAAGTGGAGTTTCCTGTTTTTGCCACCTTTGACAGCTACCTCTGCCTCCCCACCCTGCAGGCCTATTCTTCTCTCCATCTGTCCAACTGACACCTCTGACACTCACCAGGCATTTGTGTTCATACCTCTCCAGATTTAAATATTGTTCATTGTTTCTGTGCTTACTCAGAACGCTTGTCCATCATCAGCACTGTCACTGCGTGTGACATGCTAGACTTTTTCTTCAGTTAGGTTTCCTTTTCCAGGGACCTAGTGGATATTTGAAAGTCCCTAATCACGAATGTCAGCAGAGCCTTTCATTGGTTGTGTGTGTGTGTGTGTGTGTGTGTGTGTGTGTGTGTGTGTGAGAGAGAGAGAGAGAGAGAGAGAGAGAGAGAGAGAGAGTCAAATTGCCTTCTAAAATATCGATTTACCTTGATCAATGAAGCTATTCCCCTTTTATATTTATAGTTATTCCTTCTTGGCATCTTTATATACAAAAACTGTTTCAATTAAAATAAATATACTTAAAATAGGTATTCTAAAATTCTAAAATAGTTTCAATGGTAGCATTTTACTTCCTTCAACAAATCCCAATGTGGGCTGTTCCCTCTCTGGCCATCTTATTTTAAGCACCTCTGTATTTTGTATTTCATTTTTTGATCATATATTTAAAAAATTGATTGAGAGAGTGGAAGGAAGGGAGGGAAAGAGTGAGAGAAAGAGAGATCAGTTGCCTACCATATGCACCCCAACTGGGGATGGAACCCTCAACCTGGGTATGTGTCCTGACTGGAAATTGAACCCACCGCCTTTTACTGTAGGAGATGATGCTCCAACCAATTGAGTCACCCCGGCCAGAGCAATGTTTGGCTCATAGATTTGATGCTGGATCACTAAAATCGGGAGGAAAAATATCTCTACTTTCTGTCATACCATGAATTATTTTTCAAAAGGTGGACATGTTTTCAATCTGTAATAGTATAATTTATGTTCTAATGAGCGAGGAGTTTTAGAGGGTCAGATTAGAGAAGCACTGAGCAGTTGGAACCGCACGCCGCATTCCTGAACGTCCCACACAAATGTTTCCATGCACTTTAGCCGGTTCCAAAACCTCAGATTTCCTCTAACCTCACGAGGAGCCTCCTGCTATTCTTCCCTGATAAGCTCCACATATATTTATTTTACTGTCTCACCTTCTCCATCAAATGGAATGAGAAGGAAGTAAGGGGCTCTTGGCTTGTACAATTTATTATCCTTTAGGGAGTTAATGTTTGTACTTTTTAGCCACAGAAACCTTTGTTCAAACAAAACATTGCACTGACGCCAGGAGTGGAAAGCAGATAAATGTCCCGTTGCTGCAGGTGAATGAGGGCAGGGACCAAAAGTCCCGGCAGCTGGGCCCATTCCCACCTGACAGCCGCCCCAGAAGAGCTCTACGGAGCAGTGCAGAGTCATTGATTTAGAGTCATGGCTCTCAATTCCGGTCATTCACTAGAATCATCTGAGGAGCTTTATAAAAATACCCCTGTTCAGAACTCACCCTGGCTAGTGTGACCTAACTGCTAGGGGTTAGGGCCAGAACAATCATTGGGGTGTGTGTGTGTGTGTGTGTGTGTGTGTGTGTGTGTGTGTGTGTGTTTCAGGGCCCCAGATGTTCGAATGTGCGGCCCTGGTTAAGCACTCTGCTTTAGAGCAGTGCTTCTCCATCCTGAGTGTGCATGGGAATCACCTGGGAGCCTTGTAAGGCACAGCTGGCTGGGACCCTTCCCAGAGCTTGTGACTCTGTAGGTCTGGAGTGAGACCTGGAATTTGCATTTCTAATAATTCCCAGGTGATCTAGAGAATATGTTCTGAGAACCACTGCTTTGGAGAAATGTTGAAGTTAGCCAGGATTATCATATCATTTCTGCTAGGATCTGAGGGGGGAAAAACAACTTCCATTGGGTTTGTTCTTCTCTACCCTTTTTGGAGTTGAAACATGTAACTTATATGATCAGTCGTGCCTATCCCTGAAGATAGCAGTTCTTTTGGGCAGGCCTGTGAGCTGTGGGGCTGTGAGTCTGGCTCTCAAGCCTCTGCCCCCAAACCTGTCACAGTGCTTTGCTGGCCTACTAATTATACTCGGACCAATTTTCCAAGCAATAAGAATACTGGGACAATATATGGAAAAGAAGACTTATTTTAAAATGAAGAAATGAACATTTTGCTCAGAATGAATCATAGAAGTCCCATATGTCATGTATGGCAGCTCAGAGCAGATGAAGGCCTGCACTTGCCTTTGATGAAATTAACCAAAGCATCACTGAGCTACCTGGTTGCTTTTGGTTACTCTTTCTGTGCACTTCTCTTACCTTTCAGGTAGACATGATCTAGGGAGAGGGGCAGTAAAATATTTACTTCATGAAAATCATTCTGGAGCAACCGGATTTGAAGAAGGTGGTATTAATTATGAAAAGTTCGAATTTGGGGACTCCCAGTAGACTTCTGAATATCTGCTTCGAGGCATGACAGTGGCTCAGTCACTTAGAATCATAAAGCAGATGAGCTCAAGGTGGGTGTCTACAAGGCACCTCCTTTAATGGGGTGGAAGGGGGCAGTATAGAACCTAGTACTGACTCCTGCCAGAAACACAGGTGTGAGGAGGCATGAGTCAGTTGGAGGGCCCATCCCCTGCTTCCCTAATTTCCTGAATTATAATAGAGGCAAGAGCTTGGGTGGGGCTGGTGACATGGGAATGGTTGGTGTTGACTATTATGCATTAAATTGTGTCTTCCCAATATGCATGTTGAAGTCCTAACCACCAGTACTTCAGAATGCAACTTTATTTGTTGCAGATGTAATTAGTAAAGATGAGGTTGTTAGGGTGGGCCCAAATCCAATATGACTAGTTTCCTTATAAAGAGGGGAAATTTGGACAAACATATACACACAGGGAGACTGCCATGTTAAGATAAAGGAGAAGATGATGGTGATGCTTTCACATGTCAAGGAACCAACTCTGCTGACGCCTTGATTCAGACTCTTAGCCTGCAAAAGTATGAGACTGTAAATGTCTGTTGTTTTGGCCAATCAGTCTGTAGTAATTGATAATGGCAACACTAGCAAACTGATGTACTGACCCAGAATAACATGTCAGATAAGTGTGCTGTGGGGGAAGCACTATATGCCCCTCCCAGTATGTCAGGAGGGAGCCAACATGGGATGAGGCACAGAGGCCAGTCATGACCACCCAGAGGAGAAGCAACAACGGAAAGGACTAGCTCCACAGGAGCAGCCAGAAAAGAGACCATAATAAACACTTGTCTGTTCTGCCTCGTTGTCCTAGCCCTGGTTGAAGGGGCTGGAAGAGGAAGCAGGAAAGAGTGGAGTCATGGCTCATCACTTGCCATGGAGGCAGAGAGAGTCCCGGCTCGAGGCTGCTGGGAGTGCGGGTGGTGGGAAAGTGAAAGAGGAGATCTAAATTACTTGAGATGGAAGTTTTAAGCAGGCTTGAAATTGGGTTATCCAAAAGGACAGGAAAGTCATAGCCTTTACTCAAGACATTGCTAAAGGGTAGAAAAGGGAGACCAAGAAGAGCAGTGAGAAGTTGTGACCAGAGAAAAATAAGTGTTTCCTGATCATACCCCAATGAGATTTATTGGAACTTGTGAAAAATGGGTGGTAACAACAGCAATAACAATACATAGCTAATATTTCTTTGGCACTTAAAATTATATTCCAGGCTAAGGGACTTTTATGCATTCAACCAATTAATTGCTATCGAGTCCCAGTGAGATAGGGGATAAACTTATTACGTATTAAAGAACTGAGTCCCAAAGTGGAAAACTTGTTTAAGGCCCGTCAGCCAGCCAGGGTGAAAAGCCAGAGTTTGAACCTTTGCCAAGCAGATCCTCAAGTGCCTGCGCTCCCCATCCCCCATATTGCCACTACTTGCTTTGTTCCTGAACCTCAATGTGTCTTCCACCCAAAAACAAGTCTTCTCACCACTTTCTATGAAGAGATCCCTCAGGCAGCAACTCCCTCTGACATGCAACTAAGAGATATACCTACTCTAAATGTAAACAATCTTCAAAAACGGAGATGGATTTTATCCTCCTTCAGAGTTTCTGAAAGCAAGTGCCCAACTTTACTATTTCCTCTGAAAATACAGTCATAATCCTAATTTTAAGAAGTAAGTCATCAATCTGCCCTAATTCTGATTACTATGACCTTAGCCATGACTCAAACCCTCAGTAAACAATGTTAGATTGATGGGAAAGATATAATTATCAACCATGTTAAGAAAAATAAGTCAGAATATAACATTGGTTCCAATCAGTTCCAATAGAAATAAATCAAAATATTAACAATAGTTATTCCTGGCTGGTAATATAGAGTAATTTCCATCTTGTTTTTTTTAATTTTTTTTTATTTTTTGTATCCCTCTGAATGTTCCAATTTTCTTACAATGAACATAGATTTCTTTTTTAACCAAAAAATATATTGCTACAAGGTGCTGTACGCACTGCCAAATGCTTCAGTATAACAAAACAATTGCCTACCCATATTTCAGTGGCTAGATAGGAAAATATTTCCTGATCACATCAATATTATTATAACACATTTTGTCCTAACAATGATATTTCTGCCCTTTTCCATCATTTTCAAAACATTGTATCTCCTTTGCGTCTGTTTTTATTAGTGTGGTCATATCGTGCATGATGATTGAAAGTGCTAAAGGAGATGTGGCTTTTGTTCCATTTTTGGTGAACCAGCAAAAACAAAATTGACGAGTCTTCCTTATGCATAAAGTCTTTTTCATTGTGCAATTGGTTATGAAATATTCTCAAGATCCATTCCTAACCCTACCCCATATGCCAGAATTTATAAGTAAAATCATTATCTGAAAGCTCTGAATAGAATAAAATTACCGAGCAAAAAAAAAAAATAGATTTGCTGATCATTTAGTCCAAGTTTCATATTTTACAACTGAGGGAATAAATGCCAGCATAACTTGCCCACAGTGATTCACCTAGCAAACCTCAGGGCCCAGGCTAGAATCCAGCCCAATTGTGTGAAAACAAGGGACCCCCTAGGTGAAAACTTATTTTATCAGCTGGTATCCAGGGCCTTCCTGAAGGAGGAATGGTTGTCGGGAGAAAATATATCAGTACCTGTGTGGGGCTAAGGATGAAGCCTTGAGGTGGCAGTAGTTAGAAGAGTGAGCTATCCTACTATGTGTAGCAAATGAATGTCCTTAAAGTGTGGGAGCTGGAGTCCATTTGGCTGAAATGACCAAGGATATTTTAAGAACAGAGATATCTAATATTTATTTTATGCTGTTTCAACAATGGAACAACTACAAGCTATAGAGTAAACAATAAGTTTACTAGAAACAGGACATCACAGAGGGGACATATCAGCCACTGGATAATTACAAAAATATTGGGGAAGACCTTGAGTTTCCCACGGGGCAAATAGTGGAGTTTTGATACAGTCCTCTCTGCATTTTTTAGTACAAGGTATCTCATGTTGATATAATAGATATGTAATATAATAGCTATCAGCTATCAGACAGCCTCTTATGTGGCAGGCGCTGCCATTGCAACTTTTCATATGTGATTTGTAATACTTAGAACATTTCTACAAAGTAGTTATTATTATTCCTTATTTATAGATTAGGACACACAGGCTTAGAGGAATAAATAATTAAAGGCTAATGTTACCTCCTCCGTTGGCTAGGAGAATGATCTTGAGCAGGTCACTTAGTCTGTTCCCTCACCTATGTAATGCTGATATTAACTATGTTAAGACAAGTACCGTATGATTTCCATCATATGTGGAATTTAATGATCAAACTGAACTACGAAGCAAATAGAGACAGACTCAAAATAGAGACAGTTCTGGTGGTGGGGGAGATTATTTGGGGTGGTGGTGGAGGGACTAAGCAAAAAAGAAAAAAAGAGAGAACTCATGGGTTTGGACAACAGTGTGGTGATTGCAGGGGTGGAGGTGTGGAGGTGGAAGAGGGTATAGGAGAGATAAATGGGAAAAAAAACTAAAAAAAAAAAATCCCTCCATAATTTAACATGTAAACTAACTACTATGGAAATCACCTAGCGCAGTGTCTTAAATATAGAAGATGCTCAATACCTGGAATAATAAATGAAAATTAGGACAAAATCAACCTAAGTTTGAAAAAATGTTTCTTAAAAGTTGAAATAGTCATAGTTAAGGGAACTAAATACAATATATTCTCTATTTATTCTTATTCACAATCTGCTAAGATAATTGATGAAGAAGTGAACTGAAGTAGCCTATTATGACATGACATTGACATTTTCTTCTATTCTTAATTTGCTAAAGAGTGGAATTACAAAAAGCTTGAGTCTATTTAATAAATTCTTACTTCCCTCTCTTGTGCCTCTTTATTTTCCTCTGTTCTTCCCTTTTAAATTTTTCTGACATTAGACAATGGTTTTAAATAAAATGAATATTATATCATAACTCAAAGCATGTCCCTTGAGCTGTAGCCCTTCAAAGGGATGTAAAGTTCAGATTGTTTACAGCTAAAATGTAAACTCCCTGAAAGTAGAAAAAAATTTTTTTTTTCCACTGGAGTCTTTCAAGTGCCTTGGGCAATGCTCGACATATAGTACAACTTGAAAAAGTATTTATGGAACTAGAGAAAAAGTTTCTTAAAAATCCAACAGTGCTTTTTTTCATTATTATGCCCATAATTGTACTGCTAGAAATAACTGTGCCTCTAAAAGAATCTTCTGCTCGCGAGGCTCAAAAGTGTGTTGCAGTAGAGCCTCTGTGGATGATGGGAGGCTGGATGTGCCTCATAGGATGGGTGAGGGGAGAAGACACAGCCTGTTCCACCTCTTGTGTCCAAACACACGCAATGGACACCTCCCTCTCTAAGGCATCAGTGGCATGTTGTAGCTCTAAATCCTAGACAAGGTAACTGAGGTGTAGCAAAGAAGTTATAAACTGAATATGGAAGCCCTTATACCATTAGTGGTATTCTTATCTATTGACCACCATTCCCTGCTAAACTATTTCAATAGTCTGCATACTTTACCTGTATGTAGGAAAAAACAACACCATAGGTACAGGGCACTGACTCCTTCCCCCCTCCCTCCCTCCCTCCCTTCCTCCCTCCCTTCCTTTCCTTCCCTCTTTCCCCTAACCTACTGTCCTCCAATGTTTTGTTGAGTTTTTGCTTTTTTTTAGTGAACTGGTAATTCTCCCCAGAGACTAATTTAACTACATAGCTTTCTAAATTAGAAGGATTTGCCAAAGAATTTATCTAAAGTTTCTGCATTGGTTAGCTATAGCATGTTGCCAACAAGAATTTGAATTTGGTCAAGTCACTGGGAATCCTATATAATAAAAGGCTAATATGCAAATCAACTGAACGGCAGAATGACGAGTCACATGGTGCACACTGACCACCAGAGGGCAGACGCTCAACACAGGAGCTGCCCCCTGGTGGTCAGTGTGCTCCCACAGGGGGAACACTGCTCAGCCACAAGCCAGGCTCATGGCTGGCGAGCACAGTAGTGCTGGCGGGAGCCTCTCCCACCTCCACAGCAGCGTTAAGGATGTCCAATGTCTGACAGCCGGCTTAGGCCCGCTCCCCTTAAGCCTGCAGTCAGACATCCCCCAAGGGCTCCAGGACTGTAAGAGGGCACATGCTGGGCTGAGGGACCCCTGCCACCACCACCAAACCCTGAGTGCATGAATTTTGTGTACCGGGCCTCTATTATTTAATAACCTGGCCTGGCTCTGCTGCCTGTGGTGTTAAAACCTGAGGAGCCCTCTCTGCTGCTTTCACAGCTCCCTCAGCTGGAAACACAGGCCTTTACCTCTGACTTGACCACCCCTTTCGCTCACTTAGGAGAAAGCAATGCAGGCCCCAGAATGGCTTCCTTATAAAAGGCAGTTGTCCTGATAACTAAAAGCCCAACATGCCTTAGTTATTTCCATGTAGGTTTTAATGAAGGTAACCTGAGAGAGTCAAATCACCTTGAATCTCTGCACAAGCAAGGAGAAGTCCTTGAACAAAGATATCCAATACTATTCTTGAGGTACAAGAGAAAACTGGCATTTCTAGTGACTCAGGCAGCTACTGGTTATTTTCCCATAGCTCCAATCATGAGACCATTGGATTATTGCTAGTCACCCAGTCTGCTCAGACATGATCTATGGAAACTAGAAAGCTAAAATTATAGCCTAGGAGACTGATATTTTCTAGAGAATAAATAAGAATATCGACAACCTTTGCCGTATAAACATCTGTGAGATAAATAATGAATTTTAGGAACTACCCACATACAGATGGGATTACATAAGGAATTATAGGTAAGAAATAAAGCATAGCAATTTCCAAGTCAAATCTCCTCCAAACCTTTTCCTCTTTTCTCTCCTCTTTGTTTCATCAATTGGTTGAGGTCACACAGCTGTGATGCAGGTGCTGGTGACACAGATGAATCAAAGATGACATAGGGGTCCACAATTCTTGGCCAGCCTTCCATCATCTATCAACCAGAAGTAATGCAGTGTTTGGATTCAGTTATGGTGGCCCAAGATAAAGTTGGGGCTCAGGAAAACATTAAAGCTTTATATCATCAATTTTTATGATAGGCTATTTTGCAATCATTCCTATTACTTAGGCAGAGCCTTCCTATCTTTCTGCTTCTTCCCTTTAAACTGATTGGGGAAAAAAATCAATAACAGGAAAAGTGTTCTTAGTTCTTTAAGTCTTCCCCCAAATGCCTAGGTGCTACCAAGTTATTTTCCATTATGTAGCTGCCCATTTGAAACACTTCTTTCAGTTCAGGTTGAAAAAAAATCTGTTTAAAAATGCAAAATTGATGGTATAAATTACTAATGTTTTTCTGAGTAGGCAAAGGTTTCCTGGTTAGCCATGTACTAGGTCCCTCAAAGGATACCTATCAAGCAGGCCTCCAATCAAGTTAATTTTATTTGACTTTCACTTAAAAAATGGTTGGTTAAGAGCTTACACTTCAGAGTCTAACTGGTCTAGAATCCATTCATAGCTGAATCACTTATTTCTTACAACAATCTCGGTTGTTATTGACCATTTCTGGGTCTCAGTATCCTAACCTATGAACTTTAGAGGATGAACTACAGAACTTCCCAAAGCTTATTTCAATAAGAAGATTTTAAGATTCTGATTTTTTTCTTATGTGCAAAATGAAGTTGTGCCAGTATTCAAAGACAACTTTTTTTTAAGAAGTATTATTTTAAAAGATAGTACACCTTCACTTTAAAAATGAAAACTACAGATTATATGTTGGCCAATGATACTGATTATTTCATTTTTCGAATACTTTCCTAGAGCCGCTGAAATCATTATCTTAGCTCTGTCAATCTTTCTGGATGCTTTCTTTTTCCACTCCAAAAAGTACAACTGAAGTTCTACCTAAATTGATTTATCATGCATGAACTTTGGTTTTGGGTATACCACCTAACATTTTAATTCTTAATTTAATAATCGATAATTTACACTACTAACATTAAATTGATTTGCCATTATTAGAAAGTCATTGGCAATAACCTGGTCTGCTCCCTTCTGGATCTCATTTAACTCCATGCTATTCTTTAACAACTTCTTTTTGTCTATAGGACTCAGGCCAAGACTAGCTAATTCTTTGTCATGATTTAGTACTGAATCATTTTGATTATTTTCTGATGTGTTCTCAGACTTAGAATGTCCTCTTGTAGCATTCGCTGCAGAACTGCACATAGCAGCATTCCCTAGAGAAATTTCATCAGTACTTCATGTGATGCCAAAATAACATCAACACCATAAAATATGCTTTATGATAATCTTACTTGCTTTTCTTTCTCAGCTGTCAAAGATCATACAGATGGTTTGGTGAAAAGTCCATATTGACTCCCACAGAGTACCCTTCACATTTCTACTTGATAATAATTTAAAACTTTCATTCCTAATAATTTTTTTATCATTAAAACAGCTTTGCTTTGAGAAATGGGATAGAAACCATTTTCTCAAGATGAGAGATGGTAGCGTTTTCCTGTGGAGGTTGGGAAGAAAAGATTCATCACAGCCCACATATTCTCAGTGGACTTAATGTTGGTTTAGAATATTGTGGGGAATGGAAGAGAAAGTTATCGTCATCAAAGGAAAACCCATTTCCTAAGATAGTGCTGACCCGTAGAATTTCCTGCGAGGATAGAATTATTCTATCTGCACTATGAAGTACAATGGCTATTGAATGCTTGAAATGTGGCTCTTGTGATTGAGGCAATGAATTTGTAAGTTTATTAATTCGTTTTAATTTAAATTGAAACTGCCACATATGGCTAGTGGCCACCATATTCACACACCAACCCCAGGAAGTAAGGTGACTAATCCTGGGGGCCCGGAGACCAGTTAAAAGCTAAGGATGTATCTCTGATCCACTATTTAATACCTGTGTCCCTGGGGAATAGTTTACCTCACCTCAATGACAGCGGCAATCATTGTACCTGCTTTTAGGCTGTTGTGGTGATTAAAAGAGGTAATTCATGCAAAACACTTGCCAGGGCCTTTTACATTACACTTGTTATATATGTTAGGCACTATTTTAATTATTTATTAGAAGAGATATGATTTAGTCACCTGAGTCAGGAAGCTGAAATAATGTAGTTTTTTTTTTATAGAAACACAATCAGTTCTAGAATAAATGAGGAGACAGAGAATTCTGCCTAAGTGAACCTTGGGAACTAGGCACCCAAGCTGCTTAAAGTTAGTGTTATTCCCTCTGAACACTTATTGCTTTTTCTTAACATTTTCCGCTTTCGCTATTTCATTTTGTGTCATTGTTAAAAATTTAATCCACTCATCTGCTGATGGGCACTTAGGCTGTTTCCAAATCTTAGCTATTGTAAAGTGTGCTGCTATGAACATAGGGGTACATATATCCTTTCTGATTGGTATTTCTAGTTTCTTGGGATATATAACCAATGGACACAGACACCAGAGGGGGTGAGGGCATGAGCGGGGTGGGGATGGGGGGGCAATGAGGGGATTAAGACACATATGTAATACCTTTCTACAATAAAGAAAGGAAAAAAATAAAATAAATGCAAAATTTAAGAATGTGGAAATTCTTCATAGATCACTTAGTTGGAAACCATCATACTACTTCTAGTTTTAACATCATGTCTGCTGTTAGGCATTTGTGGAAATGAATAGACTTCTGTAGAGAAATCTTTAAATGTCAGTTTGATGAACAATAACCACCTTTGTGGGCAATTTCGGAAAGAGCTTGTGTTTGAATCCCTTGATTTGTGCTGTCAGTCCTTTCTATTCTCAACCATGGATGAGAGCAAATCACTGAGTATCCAATATATTGATTGGGATGGTCTTAGAATGGTGTGACCAATTGAGAAGGGAAAATCTACTTTCTTATTGACCAGCATGAGTCAGCTATTTTTCCTCTGATGCTTTCAAATGTGCACTATAAAATTAAATTACATAAACCCAGCCTTGGAAAGCAGCACAGGAATTTAAAGTTGCATTTAAGTAACAAAGGATTGTTATCAAATGTCAATGGAAGCACTTCTAGCAACTATGATAATCAAAATTAAATTAATAATAAATGATATGACACACATGTGACCTGATATACATTATTTTTTCCTCTTAAGAAACAGGATAATAAGAAACAGCTTTTGACTTATCTGACACTTGCTTCCTTTTTGCTTTTCATTTCTGTATTCTGTCAACGAAAATGGAAAAGGATGCTTGGGCTTTTCTCTACCTTTCCTCCAGAATGAAAGCTGACTTCTTTATTCTGCACCCAGCTCCAAGTTTTTGGGGTCGGAAGGTTATTGCAAATGTGCCAATTTCCTTTTAGGAGCACATGAATGTATGTGTCCTAACCCTTCAATTAGAGCTGAGTGGCCCCAAAGCCCAGCCATACATTACATTCACTAAATCTAAACGCATAACATGGGTGCTGGAATACCATGAGCAATCAAAAAATAAAACCTGTACTGTCTGGCTGAGCACTCTGTCCTTCTGCAGAAGATAATTTACAACTTGTTTTCTTTTTCTTGCTGAACTGCCATAGTCTACCTTTTGACCTTCTTTTTTTTTTTTTAAATGGGGATGTGGGTAGTTCATACCATTCTCTATTTTTCTAATGATTCTCACTGATAATGATGAAATGTGGTCCCAATAAAAATTAATTAAAGATTTTCATTAAATTTCAATTCAGGAACATTTTAATAGACTGACTGACTCCATTGTTTTTGTTTTACTTTGTGAAACACAAGGCTTCTTAAATCAGGATTCCTACTACTTTCCTAGAAATAAGACCACATTAAAATCCTAATTAATCCCTTGAGCTTTATAGACATTATTTTATTTTTATGTCTGATGCCAGTTTAGCACAAAGTACCTTTGCAGTAATTTTCCTCTGGAATTTTATTTTTTATCTTTGAGGTTAGGCTTTGAGGTTTATGGAGAATGTGCACAGGGGAGGGCAACTGTTATATTAATCATATTTCATCAGCCCTTTTTTTCAGAGTCATTTGCTCCTGAAAATATCTAAACTAACAATTATTATCTAAAATTAAAACAGAAGAAAACAATAAAATGTTTGACTATGGATTGCATGACAAAGAATTTATTTATTATTATTAGAACATTGTTCACTTTGCTACTATTAGATTTTTAGTTTTCAGTCTGAAGTGATATGTGATCATTAAACAATAAGACTTACTTATTCACATCTCAAAATTGTAAAAACACAAGGTGGGAAAGGAGTCCTTTGTATAGTTTGATTTTTTTTTTGTTCTTTTCAAGATACTTGAGACCAGTGGCCTGATGCTATCTCCCTGTGGCTGTCCCAGTGGGATATTTATATAAATCAGTTTGACTCTATTAATATACTGTATTGATCTACAATTCATCTAATTGTTGAGAGGATATAATGGATTCCATTAGTCCATTTTCTAATTTCCACATGTTCTGAGGACAATAAATCTTTAGTTCATCTACTTGTAAGAAAGAGCCAATTTCAATAGAACCAGCTGAAAATAGGACAAAAGATATTCTTAGTAAATTTCACTTCTGCAAGTAAGATCTATTCAAATAGTCCTAAAGTCTCTCTCTTACAGATATCAATTTCTTAAAAAAAATCGCCCTACAAACTACTATATTTACAAATACAAATTTATGAATGCAAATTTGCACAGTATCTTTCCTATGACTCAAGGGGTTACCACCTCTGTCCCAACTGACCCCCAGCTCTCTAACTTGTGATTGTTACACTGATTTCAAGCAGTGTTTTCTAGGAGGGATTGTCTTAACCTGTGTAACTAAGGCAATGAGGCCTACTTATCAGGATTATTCTCAGCTAAAGAAAAAACGACTAGCACAGTGCCTGGAATACACAACGTGCATTGAATATACAGGTGTTGCAATTACCCTGGCTTCTTTATCTTCTCTAGTCGTTTAGCCAATGGTGGTGTGTGGCAAACAAGTGCCTTTGTCACCCTTCTTTCAGAGAATGCCCCCAGCTGTTCATCTTCAAACAACAAACAATGGGAAACAAGATAAAATCTAAATGCCAGAGCAGATCTGATGGAATTTTTGGCTAAACAATGCTTCATCCACCCATGCTGAATAACACTACCTGGAAACCTGTCAGGTTAGAGTGATGGACTTAGAATGTTGGCAGGGCAGTGAGAGATGACCCAGTCAATGCTTTTATGATCCAGAGCAGGAACCTGGTTCCACAGAAGAGAAAGAATTCGCTGAAGGTTTCCAAGGCACTGAGTTTCATAAGCCAGGAGTATGGCTGAGATTTTTCATGCCACCTGCCCCATACTCTTACCAACCTGTCACAATGCTTCCACCTTACTTAACACTAACTTGGGAACCAACTTCTTCGTGTGGCTTTAGCATATATTTATTGAGTGCCTGATATGTAAAATGCTGATGCTTGGTGTTGTGGAAGATGTGAAGATAAATACGGGATTGGCCTTTGAAAAGCGTGTGTGTGTGTGTGTGTGTGTGTGTGTGTGTGTGTGTGTGTAACTTTTACATAAAAATTTACATCACATATAATAGCTGAGGATTCATGTGGTCCAATCTCTATGTGTATAACATATAAAGAAACAGCAGTATCTAGTGGCTCTTTAAAGAAAACTTAAATTTTGAAAATTCCTTAAAAGGGTTTTAGACTATACATATTAGGCATCTTTTCCCCTTTTCCCCTTTCCCACTCATAGTAGGCACTCAATCTCTTCACCTCTTTCTCATCCACATAGCCCCTCACCACCACTGTGCCACCCCTTTATCACCATCTTCCCAACTGTCCAAAAAAAGAAAGAACGAAAATAAAGAGGGTAATCTTCATACCAACAGTTTTGGGGGTATAAAAATTCACGTTCCTGCCCTGTCTTCTTAAACTCTTCATGGAATAGGTGTAAAAAAATTTCTACCTTGTAACAAATAAGTCAAACTGGTTTTTTTTAAAGGATACATTTTTGTCAACAAAAGAGAAAAGATTTTTGAAAAGGCTGGATAATTGATTATATACGGTTATCAAGGATGCTATTATTAAATATTCTGATCATGACATTAATTAACAAGTTGGTTATAGATGGTCACCTGATTTATGGCTCAACTACAATGGCTCTTCATACTCTCCTCCCTAAAGCTTTATGATAAAGCAAGCAGAGAAAGGAAGAATTGCAAATTACTAGAATTTCTAATGCATTCTGGTGTACTGAACTAGAGTACCTGGGATTCTCTTAATAGTTTGCACAAGACTTTCTCTTACATGAAGGAAAACTGCCTTTTGGAAAAGCTATTAATATGCCTGTTTGGGTTAGAAGATATAATGGAAGTATATGTGAAGGATCATCTGTATTGTATAAGATGAGAGAAAGACTTGGTACTTCTGGAGGGCAGAGAGGATGAAGAATGGAGAAGGGGGTACAGGGCCACTGAAAGAATGCAATCAGAGGCTCCTAATGACCCACAAATTCTTGTCTACTTCAAAGCCATCCCACATTTCTTTATCAGTAAAATAAATCATCCCAGGTTTCATGGACCCAAGTGTTCTAGCAAGAAATAGTAGTTTGTTATCCTAAAACACCAGTGACCCTAATATGTGACCTAAGCCAAAATTAGACATCTGATTAGCTGTCTCCTACAGTAAAGATAACAGGGATTTAGGTTAACTATAAACCTACCAAACTATTTTCCACCAGTCATATATGCTAAGTCTTCTTGCCTCCAAGCTAGCTTACAAGTTCTCTGGGTGTTCACATATTTTTTCACAGTTTTCTCCACATCTTTGTGTGGATGCTCTCCTGTGTTTTGGGTAATATTTTCAAGCTCATCTTTCTGGATGTTTCTCATCTGTATTTTAATAATACCTGCCATCACTATATTTAATATCACATTTTTGTCAAAAGAAGTCCCACACTGCTTGCAAAGACTGCAAAATAAGGGTACAGGTTTGTATGGTTTTTTTAATTGATAATGTCTTTTGACATGTCAACCTGCTCTATGAGCATGGCTATGGAGTCACTTTATAATTTCCACCCCCCTAAAATAATAATAGTATTTGATAGATATTTATTGAGTTGGATTATTGAATGCTTATGAAAATTATAAAGAAATTAGAGCCTGGCTGGCATGGCTTAGTGGTTGAGTGTCAACCCAGGAACCAAGAGGTCCCAGTCAGGGCATATGCCCGGGTTGTGGGCTCAATCCCCAGGAGGGGCCATGAAGGAGGCAGCTGATTTATGATATTCCTCTCTCATGGATACTTCTATCTCTCTCCCTTCCTCTCTCTAAAAATAAATAAAAACAACTGCGGGGGACAGAGGGTAACATTTGTAATAACTTAATCAATAAAAAAATAAATAACTAAATAAAACCATATTTAAAAAAAAGAAATTAGAGGTAAACCATCAAGTAGATTCCAGTCACATACAACTAAAAGGTAAGTTACTATATCTCTCTAGTCATTATGGAGCTCACTGGAAGCAACCAATGATTGAACATGCTCTATATACCAGGTGCTTTACATACAACAAACCATTCAACCTTATCAATAACTATAAAGGTAGATATTATTTTATAGATATGGAAACTGAAGCTCAAAGAAGAATGTAATTTGCCAAATGTAAGAGAGGTAATATGGAGCCAATGAGTTCAACTGTCATGTTTTTCAAAATGAATAGCCTTTGCTGCCTGCCAACAGACCCTGGCCATGCTCACAAGGTACATGTAGATCCATATAGTCAACAGAAGTAAATCCTAAGAAAAATTACGTTACTTTTTAAATTTCCACTGAAGTTTGGACTTTGTTAAGTTTGTTATTTCTATAGTTAAGAAGATTATAAAAATTAGATACTCTGAAGAGTAATTTAAGGCAATCCCCAAATTCATAGGTGTTTACATATTATTAAAATGTTCAGAGTTTGAACATACGTTGGTCATTCACTAGGCTCATCTTCAGCATGGAGTTGTGTTGTGATGGCGAGAAGAACAGTGCAAGAGCCTCAGAAACTTTCATTCTTGCAATGTGTAACCTACCTTAACTCCTCTCTTCACAGAGAAAATTAAATTTATTCTATAGAGATAGAAAGATACATCAAAAATTTTTTATTGTATATTAGTTTGTGAATTTTTTGGATTCCATAGATTAAATTCAAATGGTACCCAATTATATAAATTTTATTTGAAAGTTTAATTATGACTTAGCTACTTGTTTAAATTTGAATTGAATCATTCCTGAAAAGTGTCCCATTTAGGGAGCTTGAAATCACATTCTAGAATTTTGAAATTATGTAAATGAGAAATGGAATTCCCAGTTGTATGTTGGGACTTTGGAATGATACAGCAAGGAGTCTCTAACAGGCCTCACATTTTACTGAACAAAGCACATTTGTCCCATTTGTCATTATTTGTTAATGAAAATGTGTACAATATTTAGGCAAATATCTCCTTAGTATTCAGGATAACATCAAAGTCAAGATTTCTATATCTGAGCTGACTGTAAAATGTGTTCCCCTTCCTTCCTTTCTTCCTCCACCTGCCCTCCCTTCCTCCCTTTCTTTGCTTTTCCTATGCCTCTAACACACACTCTCTCTCCATTGGCTCTGAAATGTGAACTTGGTGTTCCATCCAAAGATGTTCATAGTAAATGCAAATGAGACTACTTGAGTAGAGTTATTCTGGAAAATATATCCCCTTACAAGTCCCTTATGACAAAACAAACCATGTCAGTTGTAAGCATAACTGTTATTGGCTGAGTGTTTCTCCCCAAAGTCCTGTTTCATTGGTGAGTACTATTTCACCATCCATTATTTGAAGAATAGTAAGAATAAGCTTTATTTACCATTAAAACCAACATGTCCACTGCTTTATTATGGCATATATATTACCTTAAAATTTAAGCAGATTTTATTTTCATATAATGGAAGTTTCTGCCTCCATTCAAACATGCTCAGAATTCGTTAGTGGTGATAAACTCATCTTTAGAGGGACAATATGACTGAAATGGGTATAAAACCATTATCAACTTATGTCCTTCTTAATGGCAATATTTTCATGTTATTGAACTATTTTCACCCAAGTTCTTCTCTTCAAAATTATATTTCAAAAATCTAATAGGCTATCAAATGTAAGATGTACCATCATTTTATGACAATAAGAGAGAGATAAATGCTAACAAAGTTAGACACACTATCAATTAGTAGACATAGCCAAATTTTAGAGACATTTAAATGTGAAAATCTTTGCATATTAGAATTAATGAATACTATATTTCTTTTAAGCAGTAATTCTATCCCCCAAATGAAAGCAAAATCCAAAGCTTATCACTTTTACTTGACTTAGTGGGTCAAGCTTAATTTTATGCATCTTAATAAATAAGATAAGTGATTGCAGTAGTAGGTATCAAAACTTAACAACCAATTAATTTAATATGGATGCAGCTCTGCTGTGAATGACAGGAGGAAGCAGGACATAAATTACTGTCAGAACTTTCAGTATATTTAGCAGTATATTATTCTGACTTTGGCTAAATGTGCTTTGTACTATGGAAAAATGCAGTGATGTGGATCTGGAAATCTTTATAGCTATAAAGCATTGCTAATTAAAATAAAATGCAAGACAGTCTTATAGATAAAAAATAAATCCAAAGAAATAATTGTTTTATGAGTTATCTATATATTTCATGGATAAGATAGATAAGTCATTTGTCAAACATGTGATTTTTTTCATCAGCAGGATAATGTTATCTTATTTATTCTATTTAATAGCTGTTGCCTAACTGAAAAATATTTATAAGCATACCCAACCTCCTAGTGCATAAATTATTTTGTGGAAGAAATTTAAGAACTTTCAAAGCAACATAAACTTTTTTGAGGTCACCAAGGTACCATTAACTACATTATTCCCCCAAAGCCCTAAATGGTACCTAGTAGCTAGGAATTGTTTAATGCATCTTTCAAAGTGCCTAATTTACTCCTAGGGAGTAACAGACTAGTGGACAGGTCCTGGATGATAAATTACACTTTGAGATGTATTTTCCCAAGTGAATTGGGTTCAGGGATGTCTGACTACAATTAATGCCTCACATTTATTTCAAACATGTGAAGGCAACGGTCTACAAATAGTTTCAGAAGTCAAAAACAAGACCATTTCATCTACCTAAATGCAGTAAAGGTCAAGACAAATTCAGTCACATAAACTACGATTACTTAAGATAAAATTGGCCAAGTCAACTGAAGAAAAAAGTATCCTGTGTGTAGTGAGGATGGGTCACTGAACAAGAAAAACTCAGAATAAAATCTCCTCTGAAACACTGCTGCAATTTCTGTAATCCTTGGGTGGTCCAAAAGGTCTTCCCTACAAGAATTTAACCTGTCCAACCTTGCAGAATCTATGGTACCTGCCAGGATCAAACTCAAGGTGGTATATATCTCCAGGCATGAATGCTGTTGTGTGTATTTACTGCATAGTGTCTATTGCAAAGAAATCATAAGTACTTTTGCCTTGTGTAAACGTTCCCTTTGTTAGTCTCTATGATCTCAGAGAGATTGCATAAATGTCTGGTATCCTACTTATTATTACTTTTCCTTAGGGGAATGATGAAAGAATCTGGAGTAATTGCTGAATCCTAGGGCCCTGAATTTATAGACCCACAATTTCAAATAGCTTCAAGCAATTAAGCCTTGAAATCACACTGACTTTGTATTATCACATTTGTGCTTTTCACTGGCGCCTGAATATTTACTCCATTTAGCATCCAATTTAAGATTAATGTGATCAAATGGAATGCTGTTAGATTAAAACCATTGAGGACAGATTCCATGGCAAAGTAGATGCTGTAGGCTGACTACTCACATTTTCTCCCGCATGGTGTCCAATCGGTAAGAGATCTCCATCCTGTTAAATTTAGTAATGATCATAGGAGGAACTTACATGCACTTCAGCACGGAGGTGTTAAGATTCAATCATGCTTCACCATTTCTCTTTTCTCTCCATCACAAGACCGTCAGGATACCACACAGAGGCTCCTCAATAGCCTGGGTCTCCTAAGTGAAGATGATGTTGTGATGATATAGGAGAGCCACTGTTGACCATGAAAGACCTGTAACACAAAAGAGGGATGATATTTGCTGTTGTAAATCAGTGAGATTTTGAGGTAATTTGTTGCTACAATATAACCTGTCTGATTCTCACTATTATGGTGAACATGCCTGGCATGTTATAACTGTTCAATAAATATTTGTTGAATGAACCAATTTCTGTAGCAAATCATTGTTCACACCACCTAAAACCCGGGTTTGATATATGATAACTGCTTTGGGTGAATTAAGGGCCACAAATTATTATTTCCCTCTAGTCTTATCGCCACCTTCAAGACGAGCCCTTTATATTTCTCCTTTGAGAATTTTGGGAACATTTCTCCCGTGCTTTGTCTTACATTTCCCCCCTCTTTAGAGCTTTGTTGGGATTGGGCCTTCTTTGCTATCAGTAGCAAAGAGGCATATGCCATTACTTGTCACCTCAAGGCACTGCCATTGATGATTTAAGACAATGACAACATCAAAGATAAACCTGGTGGACAGTGTTGAAGATGCCAATGTCATCATCTATCACACAGGACCCGTTGTCCTTGACAGCCTTCTGTTCTTATGAGCTAAGACTGTTCATGAAACAATTCTTTGGTTTTCATTTTTTGTTTATTTGGGTAGAATCCCATCCTTGGAGTTTGTCATGAATTCCTAGGAGGTGAGCTAGACAAAAATCAGAATGACAGGCATTATGCCTGACTCAGAATCCTATCCCCCTCCAATATTCTTTAACTGAATTTGTATAATAATAGTTAAAACCTATTGAAGGATTATATGTCAGCCCCTGTTAGAAGAGCAGTTGGATCTTTACATCAACCATAGTGTGAGGAAAATGATGAGAAACAGAGACATTAAATGACTTCACCATGGTCACATAGTCAAGCCACCTAAGTTGTCTTCCTTGGAAACCAGCCTATTATACTTTGCACTATAGTTAAAGTTTTAAAAAAAAGTTTTTCACGTAGGGGGTCCCTTGTACACTTACATAAGCCGAGCCCTGGTGGTCTCATTCCACTAATTTTTCCATGAATGCCCAATGAGGTCCATCTCTATAGAAGTATGACCTAGTCATGGCTGTTATGTTGTTGACAAAAATTAACATAATCATGAACATTTTAGATATCATGTCATTTTCAATGGTACAATTTTTACTTTTTAAAACTTTATTGTTGAAACTATTACAGATGTTCCCCTTTCTTCCCCCACTGACCCTTTCTAGCCTGCCCCAACCATCCCCCTGCCCCAGGCCTTCATCACACTATTGTCTGTGTCCATGGGTTATGCATATATGCATACAAGGTCTTTGGTTAATCTCTTCTTACCTACCTACCCACCTCTGCCTTCCCTCTGAGATTCAATAGTCTGTTCCATGATTCCATGTCTCTGGATCTATTTGTTGATCACTTTTGTTCTTTAGGTTCCACATATGAGTGAAATCATGTGATACTTGTTTTTCTCTAACTGGCTTATTTTGTTTAGCATAATACTCTCCTAGCATAAAAGAAGGTAAGAGATCCTTCTTTTTTTTACAGCTGCATAGTATTCCATGGTGTAAATGTACGTACCACAGCTTTTTTATCCACTCACCTACGATGGGCACTTGGACTCTTTCCAG